>NC_046159.1:138977569-139147569 GCF_011064425.1 Rattus rattus | reverse complement strand
ACAACCCAAAATATCTTCTGAGTGGCAAATTCTCTTCTTGTCTCTAACACTAGATTGTCCATGCTTCCTCTTGATCTTCAATGGGGTGTCGTTTGTCTGATGAAGCCTAGTCAACGTTCTGTTTCTATAAAGAGACACCATGACCTTGGCAAATCTTGTAGAGTAAAGCATCTAGTTAGGGTTGGTTTGCAGTTCAAAGGTTTAGTCCGTTGTCATAATGCCCAGAAGCATGGCAGCACACAGGCATGCGTAGTACTGGAGAGGTAGCTGAGAGGTCTACATCTTGACCAGCAGGCAGTAAGAAATGAGTACAACACCGAACCTGGCTTGACCTCCAAAACCTCTATGTCCAACCCCAGTTGCACACTCTCTCTAACAAGGTCATCCCTATTCTAAGGAGGCCACACGTCCTAATAGTACCACTCCCTCTGAGCCTATGTGGGTCATTTTCATTCAAACCTCCACAGAAAACTGTATTAAAATTTCTGAAGAATCTGTTTTCAAACTGGCTTGTACAGTTGTGCATTGATGATTGGTATAGGTTATAATGAGGCTATAAAGGCTAACTGAATGATATTTTATTATTTTTTTAAAATTGAGACCAGACACGGTAGTGCATGTCTATAATCCTAGCACTCAGGAGCCTTA
Source organism: Rattus rattus (assembly GCF_011064425.1). Taxonomy (NCBI): domain Eukaryota; kingdom Metazoa; phylum Chordata; class Mammalia; order Rodentia; family Muridae; genus Rattus; species Rattus rattus. Next base: position 139,146,921 of record NC_046159.1, on the reverse strand, counting down.
GACAGAAAGATGGTTTCATTTTGAAGACCGGCCACATATATAAGTGAGACCCTTTCCCAAACAAAAAAATTAAAAATTGTTAAAGAAAATTTGTAACTATAACTACTTTTTCTACTTGTTGAAATTCTCACCCACTAATTTTTTAGTTAACTTACAATGCAGTCAAATTTTAAATTTATAGCTGTTTTACCTATATTACCTTGAGTATATTCAGCCTTTAACAAATTTATTATTCCTTTAATTGAAAATTTTATTTAATATATTCTGTTCAGTTTTCTCACCCTCAACTTCTCCCAGATCATAACCTAAATATATTCTTTCTTCCCAATTTTCTTTTGGATAGGGTGTTTCTTCTCAGCAACAGTAAACCAGCAAAGGCATGGTCTTACCACTCTCAAAGAAGCTATCTAAAATTGACACCCACTTACAAATGAAAACTTAATTTACTCCAATGGAGTCTCAATAGCATATTTATTATTAAGATTGATCACTTACACTGTATTTTTGCTTTCTTGATACTCATGCATAACTACATAGGTATTAATTTAAACTCCAGGCAAAGTATGAAAATATTTTTTAACATATACTTGCACTCTGATAGAGTTATGTAAAATTGTACATTATTGTAATTTGCCCATGCTCCTGAAACAAAGCACTACAGACGGGAGGTGATTTTCAGAATCCAGGATCTCATCTCTTTATAGAGACTACCAAGGCCAAAATCAAAGTCCAGGCTGATTTGCCTCTGGTACAAGCTGTTGTTAAACTTCAAGATGGTACTGACTGGCTGCATCCTGCACGGAGAATTGATGCTGCATACTTTATGACATAATGCGTAAGGAAGGTGGACTATCACCATCATGGTCTTTTAAATAAAAGGACAACAAGTTCTATACATTGCCGCAGAGACTTCATTTCTTAATTATCTTAATTTCCAGTAGAATTGGTTTAGTAATAAAGTTTTAATATAAATTTAAAAGGTGAAAAAATATTTAAACAATAGCAAACACACTGTATCACAATGCTTATCCCTAATGCCTTTGAAATATTTTAATTGACACATGTTATTTCTAGGTCTATTATAACATATTGCTACCTTCCAATGTTATAAATAAGCAGTACTAAATAGGAATATAATTGATAGAGAAATGTTCTAAGTCTTAATAATTACGTGAAGTTTCAGAGCCTTGGAAGCATCCTCTTTGGATGCATTCCTTTTTGGAATCATGGCAGCTTTACTCCTAAGTACCAGAGGGAAGGATCAATGTAGAGGAAATATCTGCACTGTTCTAGTTGCAACTCTTAGCCAACGGCTACTCTGCAAGGAGGGAAATGTCCTTCAAGCAAATATGGAGGCTGCTGCACCTCAGTAACTCATGTACTGGAATTCCAAGCTCTTAAATAAAAAATTAAACGTCTCTACAAACACTATGATGAAGATAGTAATCTCTTGTGGCAATAAAAGACACTGGTGTTTAGCAAGGATGAGGAAGGTGAAGCTAGAAAAACATAAAGATGAATAATGAAAAGAGAAGAAATGACTTTGTAATTGAGAAAAGGCTATGTAAACTGCCAGCTGATATTAAAGTCCTTGGTTACAGAGGCCATACAGCCGAGCAGTGTACTGTGACTTTCTCACTGATTTTGTTATAAATAACATCTCTAACTGGCATGCTCTAACCAAGAACCACTATTCTGAGCAGGTTCCTTTTTTGTTACAGCTCTGCCTCTTAGTGATTCACAACTGTAACAATATATGGGAAAGGATAAAAAGTAGACACTGTTATAAGACTTCTGATTGGTGTCTTTCTTTAGGCTTATAGAGCTCTGCAATTTGGCAATCTTCAACTACCACATCCTGTATGTCAGGAAAGTAGTCTTCTACAAAAGACTGAAGTAATTTGGTTGCCTACCTAGTAAAACGAACCTTTACCTGGTACACATATGACAGGATGAATAGTAAAATATGTAAATGCTAAAACATCTAAACACCAGGAAAACAAACAACCCAATTAAAAACAAGGAATGGGACTAAAGAGAGAGTTCTCAGAATAAAAATATAAATGGCTGAGAATTATTTTTTCTGAATGCTCGACATATTTAGGCACCAGGGAAATATACTGAGATTTAATATAACCCAATAAAGATGCTAAGATAAAAAAACAAATGGTAGCATGCATGAGCATGAATGGGGAGCCAATATAGCACTATTAGGGAGAGTGCAAGCTTCTGTAGCCACTGTGAATCTAGTGTGGAGATTCTTTAAAACATATCTAACATATTATTTGGCTATACTATTCCCGAGCATGCTCCCAAAGGCTGTGCAACTTATATAGATATGATTGCTTAGCCTTGTTTTTTGCTGCTCTAATGATAACAGGCATGACATGCTTGGAAATTAAAAAGAGATACATAAACACGTGGAAATATAAAGTATCTGAAGAAAAATGAAATCATGAAATTCACAGGTAAATGAACAGAGCTTTACATATTCAGAGTAAGATATTCCAGACCCAGAAGATCAACAAACACTGCATGTTCTTTCTCATACGGGGATGCTAGCTTTAAATCTTCAGATAATTATGTTTAAATTGAAGCAGTAATAGAAGTCAGAAGTAGTATTGAGCCAGCTGATGGGTTTGTTGTGGGGGAGGGAACAGGTAGAACACAAGTGGTAGTAAGGAGGAATGGTAATAATAGAGCTGAAAGAGTTTAAGTGTAGGGATGTCATGGTAGGTGATATGTATGTACATACACATACATGCATGCATCCATACATATACATACATGCATGCATATACATACATACATACATACATACATACATTCTTGAGTCTGTAAGTGGAGAGAAAGAAAAACTCAGAGAGACAGACAATGAAAGAATTTAAATATAGTTGCCCTTTAATAAAGGCACAATGTCATTCTAAGACAACCTAGGTTATCAAATAAAAGCAAAATTTATGCTGGGTATGTGGTACAACGTTTTGACCTGTTTATTCTTAGGGTCCCTCTTTACAAACTTTTCATTTTGCAGCAGGAGGAGATTAATACATAACACCACAAATAGTCAATATTCAGAGAATAAGAATCTAGAATGTTCAGACCTGAACAGAATATCACCCTTCCTCCCCAGGTTTAAAGTCATTCCAGAAGGCACAGAATGAATATAAATGCCAGAGGTGTTGGACAGCTGCAGTGAGTGTTTTCTGGATGTGTCAAGGCTCTTGAACCTACATAGTCACAGGAGCTGTGACTGTATGCACAGATGAAGCTGATGAAATCAAAGCATGGAGGAGGATGGGAGTCATGAAGTCCTAGATCTAATGGAGGAATATTTGATGGCTGCAGGGAAAGAGGAAATCAGTTAACTTCAAACATGCTGATACTGACAGGCTACCCATGATCCAGTAGATGGTGATGCACCCAGGAACTAACCGACAACATTTAATAGACTCTGGGTTTGAGAAGAAAAGGGCATATGAAGTTGGAAAGGACTTGTAGGGAGGTGGGTAGGGGATATTTGGGCACCCATGGGGTGGGTAAACTGAGGCAGAGAGCTCTTTGGGGTCAGTGCTTAGAACTGATACCAAAGGCAGTCAGTGATTAGAGAAATTATTTAACAGACTTTTCTCTGAGAATGAAGATCAATTTACTAGGGCTGGCACCCCTGTATTCAGCAAAAATCTCTACTACTTGGGCATACAAGAAAGAGAAGTAAACAGAAAATTCACACAGAGACGGGGGGAGAGAGGAGAGAGAGAGAGAGAGAGGAGAGAGAGAGAGAGAGAGAGAGAGAGAGAGAGGGAGGGAGGAGGGAGGGAGGGAGGGAGGAGGAGGGAGGGAGGAGGAGGAGGAGGAGGAGGAGGAGGAGGAGAAGGAAGGAAGGAAGGAGGAAGGGGAAGGGAAGGGAAGGGGAAGGGGAAGGGGGAAAAGGGAAGGGAAGGAAGGGGAAGGGAAGGGGGAAGGGGAAGGGAAGGGAAGGAAAAGGAGAGGAGGGAGGAGGAGAGATTCTTTATTGGCATGTAGCAATGTGCAGTTACAAAGAAGTGATTATTTATTTTCTATCTTTAAAAGTAATTTTTTAGGATTCTTGAAAGTATCCTAAATCTGAACTTTTACATATAAATCAATTATACCTGCTTTAAATCCTTAGAATGCATATCTATTCATCAGCAACACTGACCATAACAGGAAGCTGGAGGCAAAAGTGGGTATAAGGAATCAACCATCACGAGTCGAGCCTCAGTGAGAATCATGCCAGCCAGTGCTGCCATTTTTCTTGTTCCCTGATCAAATTGTTCCCTAAGATTTTCTACATCAGAGGCAGTAATAAAAGCATCTCAACTTAGCTTCACTAACAATTGTATTTTTCCTGAATGCTTCCTAAGTGTGGTGGTCATTGCTGACAATCAATGTCTCTGTGCCCCCCCCAAGGGTGGTGATTGAATCATAAATCCATTCCAGCAGCAATTCCTAAAAGACATCAAACATTATTATTGTGAGAGCCAGTGATTTTGCTCAATAAGGGGCAGAAAGCCCCCTTAGAGATTTCATACTACTGTTAGATTAAGAGGGATGTGAGAGCAATAACAGAACAAAACTCCATAACAGCATGAAGTCCTCAGGACACAAAGTCCTCAGGGCCATGCCTCAACCAAGGCTCATCCTTGTGGCTGTGGTAACTAGCAGACTGCACTCCATGAATTCTAAAGCCATTTGTTGTTCCCTTGCATGACCCTTGACAGGAGACATTAGACAATGAAATGGCTGATAAATATATTTTTTACAGATATTGAAATAAAAATCAGACTGTTGAGTTTTCTCATGTTTAAGAACCCTTGCTGGTCTTGCAGAGTTCCTGGGATTAGTCACCGGTACACACATCTGGCAGCCCAAAATTGCCTATAGTCCCAGGTACAGAAGATTTGACTCCTGTGTGTGGCCTCAGTGGGAACCACAGACTGGCGTACATCCCCACACACATAAGATTCATTTCTGTGATTAAGAGCACTGTCTACTCTTGTAGAGGTCCTGGGCTCAACTCCCTTTACCAACCTGGTAATTCACAACTATCTGTAACTCCAGACGGAGGACATCAGATATCCTCTACTGAACTCAAGGAGCACCAGGTATGCACATGGTACAAAAACAAACATGCATGTAAAACACTCTCACACACACAATTTAATAAAATAAGTATTCTTTAGAGTAACTGTGACCAAAAGTTAAATCTTAAGAACTTAAACTAAAAATGTGTGAAAGAATCGCATATTGACCTCACAGTAAAGGAATGAAGTAAAGGGTACTGATATAAATTGATTTAAACCAAAACTAAAATCTAAAGATATTGGACATAATGTACAGAACCGTCCTGAATCCTGTTGAAGATATTTCCACAGAGGCCCAGAAAACATTTATAAAACTACTGTGTAAACCCGTTAAAATCTAAGTAAATGAATAGATATTTAGAACAAATCTCTTTGGAGTTTGAGTAAGACAACCCAGATAAACAAAGAAAGCTGATTAGAATAATTGCTTATGATGTTAGTAGTAATTGAACCAATATAATATAAACAATGTAAGTAAAAAGACAAAGAGATATAGAAATATATAAATTTCGTATTTTGACTTGGAAGCAATGATAATTCAGTAGCAATGTGAACACTTATAACATCCAGACTTTGATTTTGGTGCAATTTGGTAGCAAAATTAATAAGAGCCTTTTGAACACATGTAAGATACAATGAGCTACCATGCAGTTTCAGCAAATACAAAGTGATAAAACAATAAGGAATTATAAAGATGGGGCTATGCCATAGGAACCTAGGGGCCAGCTGAAACTTTCTCAGTAGTCTAATTTGGAAGCATCTAAGATAACTGTTTTAGTCAGGGCCTACACAAATCATCATGACCAAGAAGCAAGTTGTGGATGAAAACATTTATTCAGCTTACACTTCCACATTGCTATTCATTACCAAAGGAAGTCAGGTCAAGAACTCACACAGGGCAGGGATTTGGAGGCAGGAACTAATGCAGAGGCCATGGAGGGGTACTGCTTACCAGATTGCTTTCCCTGGCCTGTTCAGCTTGCTTTCTTACACAACACAGGACTACCAGCTCAGGGATGGCATCACTCACAAGGGGCCTGCTCAACCCTGATCAGTAATTGAGAAAATGCCTTACAGATGGATCTCAGGGAGGCATTTTCTCAAGGGAGGCTTCTTTCTCTGTGATAACTCAAGCTTGTGTCAAGTTGACATGCAAAACCAGCCAGTATAATAACTAAGTGAATATTGAAGTCTGTTCCAGAGCATAATTGATGATGCACGGTATCTTTTTGGGTATCTTGCCATGTTGGTCACTGTTGGTATTCATATTTACTGAGGCTGAGTAGGACTATCAATTGCTTTCCTTTGCAAGTTACACAGCATTTTCTGGTACCGAGAGGAGCATATTATGGGAAGAAAAATTTTAGATTAGATCCCGCTACAGTCATTGGAATTCTGTGTGTCACATCTAATTCCCTGTGGGTTTTTCTTTGAAAGAATATGTTCAAGCCCACAGACATCCATTGCTTACTTAACATCCTTTGATTTCAAGGTAATCCCATGATTTTACTATGTTTTATATAAACTTCAAGTTTGACTGAAGACTGCTTCTTTCCTGAGAAAACCCTTTAAAGTCCAGTAGTCAAAGCTTGAACTAAGTCACCCCAAGAAACTGACCCAAATCTTGTAAGGGAACATATATAACGATAAACTATTTTCCTGTAATAGTTCAAGTAGCATCAGTTTTTATGCATTGGTTTTTGCTGCTGTTTGGCTAGCTCTCTCCCTGTTTGAAAGGAAATTGTCTCTTTTTATAATGATGTGTGATTTACATATAATTTACATCTAAGCTGTTTAATTTGAAAGACTTTAATTACTTTTTCTCTAGCCAACATTATCCTGAGGTGATTAGCGTCCTTAAATGCAAGTATTTCCAGATATTGTACCCATAGCTAAAGCCAGTCTTTTGTGACATGAAATGAAATCTTTTATGAAATCCAATGAAAAAAATATCATCAAATTATTCCATTAAATATGAAATGAGTTACAAAAGGAGGAAAGAAGGGAGAAAGAAGAATTAGATGAAACATTATAGGAATACAGTTTTTTCCCCACCTCAATATATGTCCAAATTTTCTCCACAATGTGTGTGAATTGTCCACTTCTGATCGCCACTTTGACTGGAAGTATTTGTGTAAAGATTTAACCGATATTTTTTTTTTTGGTTCCAATTTGGCCAGGTTTGTAATTTCCTGTCGTATTTTCTTATGGGGTTTAATATTTTCCTTCCTTCTCTCCTGTGTACACCTGCATTTGATTTTATGCCTATGTGTTTGCATTTTCTTAACAAATTACAGAATTCTTAAAGACCAGAATGGTACAGTTGACACGAATGGCACAGAGGAGGAAAGATATACACAAAAATCTTTCAAAAAAAAACACCCACCTGTGTTACTGGAGGCTAAGATGTTGAAATTATTCCAACTCCCAGGCAGAGGATTGGTTCCTCAACAAAGGAGATAATCAGTAATGTGAAATTTTATACTTTCAAACTTCTTATTCTAATAATAATCATGAAAGTTCATCAAATATTTAAAAGCTACTAAGAAACTCTAATTATACCTATAATATACTTTACTCTTTTGTTGCTATGGAAAAATACATGAGAGAAAACAGCTCAAGAAAGGAAAGATTTTTGGTTGTAAGCCTAGCCTTTAAAGGCTGAGGTAGCAGAGGGGAAATAGAGAAGGAGGGAAAGGTGGCTGCGGTCCAGATGTAAAGTGAATAAATAAATAAATTAATTGGGAAAAAAGAAAAACTTTGTTTTGGCTTACACTTTTTAGAAGATTTCATTAGAGGTCACTTTCCCCCATTTATTCGGACTTAATGTGGAGGCAGAATATCATAGGTGGGAAAACATTTTAGAGTAAAGCTGTTTGTATCATAGCATCTGGAAATCAAAATGATAGAGACAAGCTATCACTTCACAGGCTTGCCTGGGGCCTTCATCCTTCGACGTGTGCTCTTAATAACAAGTCACCTCTACAGTTCTAAGTAAAGTAATTCATTGCTGAGTTAGGACCCTCATAATCCGGTCATGTCTTCTAGGTCAGTCACCCAATAATCAAATAAGCTCTTGGCAACCTGAGACTTGGGCATACTTTGTATATCCAAACCTGTTGTTGTAAAAATATAAAAAACAAAACAAAACAAAAAAACTATGGTTGTCTTTTATCTCGCTAGGTTCAGCACTGCAGTGCCCCAAGATATTTGTTGGATATCTTGGTGGAAACACATCCCAACTCCACGGTGGCGACCCAGTGTCTCCAGCCACCCCACACTTTCCTTCACGCAAACCGTCACATAAAAGAACACGGAACACAATAACCTTTGGCCCAATTGATAAGATATAATTGCCCACGTAAACATACAAAGCTCAATACATATTCATCCCTTAAAAACATTCGTAACAACCTGTAAAGGTACAGCGTGGAATCTAAAAGTCACCTGCCATATTTTCCTGCCACGGCTTCTCTCCTCTTCCTCCAGTTTCTTCCTCTTTCTCCATTCCAGTCTCCTCCTCTTCCTTCAAACTTTTCTCCCGCCCACCCTTCCTTCTCGTCCAATGACAGGTCTCCTATCTTGTACCTTCCTCACCTGTGACATCATCCCACCTAAGCCACATCTTTATAAATCATTTGGAATAAATTTGTAAACTGCTTTCTTTTCTGTTAAATGTTATTCATATAGAGAAATTTTAATCTAGTAACATGGCTGCTCTGGCAAGAGATCACATCAAAAGAACTTCAAGACTTGAGTGATTTGGCTAGAATACAGACACACCTTTAATCTCAGGAGACAAGGCAAACAAATCTTTGAATTAGAGGCCAGCCAGGAATAGAAAGTTTCAGGTAAAGAATAGTTTAGATCCAGGTAAAGTGGTACATGCCTCTAATCCCAACACTCAGGAGACAGAGGCATGCAGATCTGACTTCCAGTCAGTCAGGTCTGTTGAGTCAGTGAGTTGAGAGGCAATGGAATAGAATGGGCTCATGGGAGTGTAGTCATGGAGTTCAGAGGCAGTTTAACGAGGATTATATTATAGACAGGTTATGGGTGAAGACAGAATGAGCCAGAGTATGAAAATGATCCACAATATTTAGAACAAATTGCCAGCATTAATTTCAAGCTAACTAAAGCAATTCAGTTAGAAGTTGAGAGAAGTCAGATTGAATCAGTCAGCTTGGAGAGGAATTTGAACCAGAACAACTGATTTGAACCAGCTAGATAGAGTTCAGAAAGACCTAGAAATGGTGAATTTATTCAGCAGTAAGCCTTTGTGATGACAATTACACCAGGCAAATACAACATACTTTTACATATTCTACTTATTTAGAATGCTAAAATGAAGTTAATCATACCAAGAAATCATGTTCAAAACCATTCTACTGTGATGCTTTAATCACTTCATACTTTCTTCCAGTCACTTAAAAATTTGTCCTATTTATTCAGGTCATAACATTCATTGACAATAGAATACATTGTAAAAAAAAATCTATAACTTGGAAATGCGGCAGTTAATGAAATACACAAAATTCAGACAGCGAAAACTTTAATTCTCTTCTTATTTGAATATTAAAATAACATTCAAAATAGTCAGCATTTGATATACATGGGAGTTTAATCACTGAACTTCCCAAAATACTGCAATAGAAAAAATTTGAAGTCCTTATAATAGACATGTCGTTTATATATGCATTTGGATATGCATAACTCTCAATCATTTCTATATTATGATACCTAGTACAACATGAGTTGTATGCAAAAAGTTGTTATATTGTGCTGTGCAGTGAATACTGCATGGTCAGCATAGCTAGAAATATTTTCTGAATATTTTTGATTCAAGGTTACAACCCTGAATGTGCAAATCAGAAAACAAAACAAAGCAAAACAAAACAAAAATCAGTGGGCCCTGGATTTGAAAAATGTAGAAAATCTTTTGTGTATAATTTTCATAGTGACAATGACTAAATCTATTTGTTTTATTTCTTTAAATCTAATAACTGCTTGGTAAAAAACTAATGTATGCATTTTCAAACTGTAGGTTTTTCATTGGTTATTTTATTTATTTACATTTCAAATGTTATCCTTCCCAGTTTCCCCTCCACAAGGCCCCATCCCCTCTGCTCTCCCCTCAGCTCTATGAGGGTGGGCCTCCACTCTCCCACTCCTGTCTCAGCACCCAGCATTCCCCTACCCTGGGTCATCCAGCCTTCAAAGGACCCAGGGTCTCCTCTCCCAGTAATGCCTGATAAGGCAATCCTCTGCTATATATCCAGGTGGAGCTGTGGGTCCCTCTATGTGTACTCTTTGGATGGTGGTTTAGTCCCTGGGAGCTTTGTGTGGTCTGGTTGGTTGATATTGCTCTTCCAATGGGATTACAAATCCCTTCAGCTAAATAATTCAAATACGTACCCAGTTGTCTCAAATAATCTTCATTCACTATTTCAGGTAGAATACAATGGGAAGAATTCTAACTGAATGCTGTTCGCAAAACATAACTTAGCATAAATTTACAAGCTATCATAATATTAAATATCCCATAAAATCGAGTTATCACAAATATATCTACATTTTATATGTTTTATATATACACCATCATCTGTACAGTAGCTCAGTTCTGTCTAACTGAAAGAATATCAAGCTGAGAATCAGTTGAATTTTACTTTACTTCCATTTGTTATGGTCATTAAAATGATTTTAACCATTTGCTCGATGGTGTCTCTGCATATGCGATGAGTAACTGTTTAGATACGTTTGTATGTATATGCGTGTGAGCAAATGTGAAAGTTTCTTTGTTTCTTCTAAAGTTAGATCAACCAAATTACTTGCTTTAGGTTGGCAATAATATCTATTTTCACTACGAACATATTGACTAAATTAAAAGACCTTAATTGCTGGCATAGAATATATAGGTTAAAACATTATATCGTGATAAATGTGAGTATATATGTGTGCAGAAAAATAAAAAAGGACTATTTCCCAATATATACCCATATATAATCTAAGACATTTTAGGAAATATACCAAGAGCACGATGAAGTGTCATGTTATATAAAGAGGTTCATTTCTGCATGTAGAATTCCTTTTACAAGAATAGCTTTGAGATATAAATATGTTATATTTTCTATCATTGAGAATCCACTCAAGGTTTTGTTTTGTTTTTTCATTGTAAGATGGTCATCAGAGTTTCAAGCTCAACAAATATTCTGCCATTGGTCTCTATCCCAAGACCAGTTAATATTTTTGAGCAATATGGACTTGAATAACTAGAATTGTAATTAAACTAGAAGGTTGTGTTTGATAATCTCCAGAATATGTAGAAAAGGCTAACCAGGCTAACTTAACCAGGTTAACTATAGTACTGTTTGAAGCATAAGGAAAGTACGGCAAAGAAATGGAGAAAGAGTGATATGAGAGAGAGCAAATCTAAGGCACACTGGGAAGCTGGCTGTGTTTCTGTAGTATGCCAATGCTCATTCGCTAGACATTTCTAAAAATGTCATTGAGCCACTATCACCGTATCTTTGAAAAGTCAAGCTAGGAGGAAGAGATGCGTTCAAATCTCTCATGCAAAGTTGGTTCCCATAGGTACAAACTCCTAGCATATAAATGGTTTGTAGAATTATGTTGGGCCCAGAAATGAGAGGCTCAAGTGGTGTTAGGTTCTACTCTAAAGCACAATATTAAAGAAAACAGTTTTGATCTGTGCCTAGAAGGTAGGAAAGGTAAAATTATGACTCAAAGCCCTGTGCCGGACAGAGAAACAGTACCTGTGGGTTATATTCAAACATGGCTCAACCCACAGTGCCAACAGATCTGACTCATAACACAACACTTTCCTCTTTTGAAAATTAACTAAAACTCAGTTCTAAAAGTGAGCCTAAATACAGATAAGCGATAGCTTAGTAGTATGCATATATATGTATGTGCATGTGAAAATGAACGCAGATGCACATGTAAAATACACAGTCATAAACACACATTGCAATTGAAGCTAGTAGCAAATGTTAGTATTGTACAATAAAAATAGCTAAAACTACTATTTAAATAAGGGTATATCAGAAATTGAAAATGATCATGGTCTTATCCATTTTCATACTTTCATTTCAAAAGTCTTGGTTACATTATCAAAATAAAACACATTTAAATCTCCAAGCTTACATTTGTTATGTGTTGGGACTGCATTGGTACATTATAAAAATCAATAAACATAATAGTTCTTCGAAATGTGTGCTTTCTTTATTTTTAAATGTATGCTATGAACACTAAAAGGAATAATTTGGCATAGATCCAATTTCATACAAAGACAAATTTACATTATAACTGTACTGCCAAATTGCTATATACAACCTCCTAGGCTGAATTAACTTGTTATAAAAACTATGCACTAGTTCTCACTTTAGCAAACTTTGAAAAAACATCCCATAAAACTTTGCATCCTGTAATTCTACCATCTGTTACCAGGTTCACTATCACATAAACTTTGCCAGAAATGATTGTTAAGTGGCTAGATTTATTTTATACCTAAGGTAAAAAAAAATCAATCTTCATTTATTCAACATAAAATGCAATGGGTTCTGTGCAATTTCTTCTTCACAAAGTATTTTCATTTCTTAAATATATATTCTTGTATCAACGAATTATTCCCACCAATCAAACCCCTTAATTAGTACAATTCATTAATGATAGTATATCTTATCAAAGCTGTTTGGCAAACGTACTAGCATAGAAGACTGAGCCACAATCTCAAGATGTGAATGAGTATGGAACTCTTTAAAACATACATAAGAAAGAATATGTAAGATCTAAAAGTAATTGCTTAGAGAAAGAATGATGGCTAAATCTACATTCTTGCATCATGAAATGCATAATTAAAGAGTTTTAAAATTTTCAGCCTATCTCTACCAGTGCATCCTATAAAGGCTCATAAGTATTTTTTGCATGTCATTTTCAGGAAAATAAATAGTGAAAGTCTATTGATACTAAATCTAAAAACAGGGAGGGGATAACAGTACGAAACTAAGATAGGAAATTATAAGAGATTCTTCTAACTGGTTCACCAAATACCTCATATTTGGTCGGTAGATTGAATGTGGAAGATTAAAGCAGGAACCAGCTCAGGACATGTAAAAATATTGCCCTATTATATTTTTGAGGAATAATAATAGTTTAAAAATAACGCATTAAACCTATCAGAGTAACCAATAGGAGTGCAATCCAAATGATAAAGCCATTCAAATGGAATGCAAAGATTAAGAAGAATTAAAAATGACACATGGAATCCATTAGAGAACAGCCTTTAACTAGTGTAATCAGGACAAGATTGCGTACCTTGTCAATTAACAGTTGTGTGCCGCCTTTGCACATAGATAAAAGATCCAGCAAAGTGTCACAGGAACATTCATAAGGCATTGAGAAAGGGTCATTCAGTGGCTTGCAGGTATTCCTGTTTCCAAGTGAAGCATCCAAACATGGCTGTTTGTAACAAACCCACAATTAACTATGCTTCAATGGGCTAAGACACTTGCAGGCTGAACCCAGCAGATTTGGGAAGTAATTAAAAGCTTGGAAACAATTCTAATTCAATTCATCAACTCCAGAAGTTCTCAGAAACTAGAGAAGGTCTATTCGGTGAGAGGTAGAAGGGAGAGGAAGCAGAGTACTCTCAGACCATTTCAAAGCTTTTAAGTGTGCGCAAAAACAAATGTGATTCACCTTGGCATTCCACACCACTAAAATCCAATACTTTGTTCCAACAACCTTTTGTAAATGCTGTAATGTGCCAAGGAAACAGGAAGGAACCGTAGCTTCTCAAACAGAATGCATTGCAAATTATAAATGCTCACCAACAAAAGAAACATTGATTTTTTTCAAGTAATCTTTGATTTTGACAATCTTATTCTAAATTGTCAGAATGAATGCTGAATATGATTGTGTGATTTGGAAAGATTAATCTAGGAAGAGTTCAAGGAAAAAGACACTTAGTACAGAATCACTTCATTGCCTTGAATTGAAGAGTTATGCTTTATGTGTTTTATAAGGCTCTAAGTGTTTTTATTTCAACAACATTACAAGTTATCATTTAAATAAATTGTGCTTCTTCAGGCTTTATCTTTAATGAGAAGCCTCGGGTTGGGGTTCAAGGAGACACTGAGAGGACTTTCCTTTGGGGTAAGAAGTTTATTAGAAAGTTATTAGTAGCATAGATATGCAGTCAGGGAGGAGAGAAAAGCTAAGGAGAGTTCAATGATAGGTAGACAGCAGAACAGGGACTCTGATTAGAGCCCAAGCATCTCTAATAGGTCTCATATAAAAGGGGAGTTGTTTTTCCACAGGAGCCTTCAATTAAAGCGGATCCTGTCTCCTCATTGGTTTCAAGAGTGGAGGAAATTTCACGGTACTGATACAAACATCCTAACAGATGTACCATACACCAATATCCTGGAAAGTCTGACATCATGAGATCTTTGAACTGTCTTCAGGGGGCGAAAGCAGAGGTGGCCATCTTCTTGGAATCCTGGCATCTGAGATAAGGAATTCAGTCATAGGAGTTCTCTGGCACATTATTGCAGGGGGTTGCTTATGTATACTACCATATCTTTGGCAAGTAGTGATACCTTGACTTCATCCTTTCCAATTTGTATCCCTCTGAGCTCGTTTTGTAGTCTGATTGCTCTGACTAGGACTTCCAGTGCTATACTTGAATAAATAGGAGGAGGAATTCACCATCTCTCAGGAGGGAGCTCATCTTTTACTTCAAAGATGTGGTTGCTGTAGATACGAAACCTGAGCAATAACGTAGAGTGATAACCCAAGCAGCAATCCTTACAGTGTAACTCATAAACTCCCAGACACACTATTGTGTTAAAGAATTATTAAGATTATAACCTAAAAACTATGCAAAGCATGTAGACTAAGTAAATAATTAGTATGGAATTTAAAGAACTCATTCAATTTAAAGGAAAAAAAAACAGATTATCTAAACATTTATATGAGGATGTTTAGAGGCACTGTAAACCAATATCCCTAACTGAATCCTCCTAATCCTTGGTTTCTGAGAGTCTAGGTGTGGAGAAACACCCCCCAGTCTCATTAATAATGGGGTTAGCTGATCTATCAGCGTCCTTGAGAAGGGCTTCTCATGATTAGTCTTGGTAAGCTTTCACTGCTGCGAAAAACAGTGGTAGGAAACAAGTTCTGTTACAACTTCATGTCCAAATGAAGTGGGAGTGAAGGTGTGGACATCTGCTTCAATGCAGGGCTGTACCCTACATGATGGAAAAGCAGGTACAACACTATACAGACAACCGCGTCCCCCACCACCTCCTCATTCACACCATTCTCTGTCTACTTTTTGCTATTTATACAACTGCTCTTAGGAGATATTAGATTGTTCTTCCCTGGAATGTATGATATTGTGCCAAAGTTATAGTTATCTTCTGATTCTGGCCATCAGATACATCACACAGTCGCCTCTGAAGAATATCTGTAGTCACATCAACATGTGGTTATTTTCCTTTCTTTCCTCACCTCCTCCCTTTTAGTCACTGAAATGAACATTACAAGTTAGCTTAGTAGAAAAAATTTATTAGTAAATTTTGTAATTGGGAACTTGGGAGCCATTCTCACACCAATTCTGCCTCTACCTGTATCTGAAACTTATTGATAAATGTAATTCAGCTTACGAGTTTGTCTCTGTTTTACATTTTTGAGTCAATGTAAAAATCGTTCTAATACAGCATTTTTAGTATGAATACTAAAAGCATTTTTAAGGCAATATGAGTCAAAAAGGAAAATTATGAAGATAATGTTAAGAAAATAGCATAAGAAAAAATGAATTAAAAATATGTACAAGATAAAGAAAGGGGATATGCATTAATAAGAAATATCCATGGAGACTCTCGGGATACTATTTTATTTCAAATACTCAATTTGCATTTGGGCATATTTTATATGAAAAAATTAAAATGATATAGAATGGCTTGCCAATGACAACCTGTTCTACTTTGCCAGTATGTTATTAAATGACATAGGCTGATAGTATACAAAGGATGATTACTAATTTCTTTTCACAAGTTAGAATAATATTTAGATTGCTCATACATAGGTGTTTATAATATCTGTTGAAATGATGTGCATTACTAAACTTGGCAAGGAGGAAACTAAATTAAAGTTTATAGCCTATTGAAATTATTCACACAACAAAAATATAATAGCACTTCCAAAAACATTATAAAGCATTTACTTATTGACACTGCATACGGAGAAAATAAAGTATTTTCTTGAAATTGGAGAAATGGTTTCAAACATAATAGATATTTTAGAGAAAATCTATAATATACAGAGTTGAAAACAGGGTCATTTCCTTCCAATTTATTATTGACAAGATGGTCTTTAGCCATGAATTCCATGTAGAAGGACAATTTGTCCAACAGAGTTGGCAAAGTAAGAATAGACACACTCAGTATATTTTAATAAAGAGTAGAGAGAAGAGTCAACTTTTCAGGTAGAGCTATATTTGAGATGATGTAAATCCTCAGATAGTCTCTACAAGTTATTTTTTACTTTGCCTATATTTTGATGATTTTTTTTTTGCTTTCACACTATTTCCACATACTTAACATGCTGATATGATTGTCAGCTCAAAAATATCGAACAAAAAACAACCTTGGAAATGATTGACCACCTATAAAGGGATATACCCTGGACACACACACACAGACACACAGACACACAGACACACACACACACACACACACACACACACACACACACACACACACACACACACACACACAGGGATGGGGGAGAGGGAGAGGGAAAGAGACTGAGAGACAGAGAGAGACAGAGACATCAAATTAAACCATAAAAAAATGAAATCTGCTCAGTACAAAATTACACAACAATATTTAACCAGTAATAAATTCCCACCAAAGCAAAGCACAGGAATTTGTGGCTTCACACTTTAAATTTTCTCAATATATAAGGAAATTTTAGCACTAACTCCAAAACTACTTTTAAAAAAATAAAAGATATGTATCTGCCAAATTCATATTAGGACTTCAACTTTACATTGATTATAAAACCAGAAAAGGACACAGAGATACAGATTTATAGTCACAAACACAAAATTGAACTCCCTCTTCAACTTAGGCACAATGATTTTTTTTTTTTGTAAAAAACAAAGTTATGCGACTGACTGAATAAACCAGTGCATATTTACTATGCAAGGATACTACGGAGAATTGAATTAGTGCATTATGAAGGAAAAATGGGTATAAGAGAGCTCATCACATGTGAATTAATCACATGTTTTCACATCAACATACTGGATGACAAAATGCCTAATATTGTATCAGTAGATGCTAGAAATATTCTACAAAATCTATCATCCCTTCCTCATAAAGACACTCAGGAAATAAGGTGTACTGCAGACAATGTCCTTTCACAGGTCATACTTTATCTGTGAAAATAACCACCTAAATTCTTTACCAAAATCCTGTCAGTACCCAAAACAAACTCAGTGATGATACATGAGTAAATACATTAAGTACTCATATGATGCTTCATTAGTATCTAGTTGACTTATATGTCAACAATAAGATTTTTGTGAAAGAAACTAATCCTATTCATATACATTTTATATATGTATATTTCCGTCAAATATCAATGTATGCGTAAATTCAATCAGAAAAATGAAGAAAATCTATGAAAAGTTATAATAGCTAATTGAAGAAGTTGAAAATTTATAAAAAAGAATGAAAATATACCTTTTATGTGTTTATAGATTTTGAGAATTACTTAATGTTGATGAACTATTTATATATCTAAGACAGTCTTCATTCAGTACAATACCATCAAAATATTCATGAAATTTTCCATAACTTTAATATGAATACAAAACAATAATCCTAAAATTATTATGAAACCACCAATAAGAAGATCAATAGTAAATTTGTCCTGAGCAAAATAAAGTAAATCTGGAAAATCTCAATTCTTACAATCTTCAGAGCATACTACTAAGCCTTGTTGGAAGGAGGAACATGCTATTGCCATAAACCCTGTGTGATGGTTTGCATATGCTTGGCCCAGGGAGTGTCAGTATTAGGAGGTTTAGCTTTGTTGAGTAGGTGTGGTCATGTTGCCATAGGTGTGTCACTATGGGTGTGGGCATTAAGACCCTCATTCCAGCTGCCTAGAAGCCACTATTTTGTTAGCACCATTCAGATGAACATGTACCTCTCTCAGTTCTTCCAGTACCAGGCCTGCCAGGATGCTGCCTTGTTCCTGCCTTGATGATACTGGACTGGACCTCAGAACATGTAAGCCAGCCCCAATTAAATGTTATTGTTTGTTTGTTTTGTTTTGTTTTATTTTTATAAGACTTGCCTTGGTCATGGAATCTGTTCACAGCAGTAAAACCATAAATAAGATAATCAGGTATATAAATCAGTAGAAAGGAATGGAGAAACTAAAATTTATTCCATGTACATCTGGCCTAGTGATTTTTGTTAAGGTGATTTCCCTATAGGTATTGTTGGAAATGAAGATATGGCTTTTTTCTAACATATATAATTTTTCTAATTCTATGCTTTTACATAGCATATGTGGGAGTTGAAACTCCTAAATTACATGACATAGTGAATATCTAACACTATGTAATAAAAAATCAGTATACCTTAGAAACTGGTAAAGAAGCAGAAGCAACAAGTTTTCTAGATAGAATATTTAAAATATGGCTCTGTTTTCTCAACAATATACTTAGTCAGATGTAGCAAGTTGGATAGTGTTAAATAGGATGTTTCTACTCATCACATACTAAGTACTTCAAGGAGATAAAACAGGGTGATTTCCCTAGCACAGTATGTTCTTAATGAACTTTATATGCCCCCCCATTCAGAACTCAATTCATTAAAGTAGTAACACAATATGAATTTTGTTACTAGGAAGTTCATAAAGGCTGCAGAATAAAATCTGCCTTACTAATGGAATTATTTTTAGAGAGTCAAGATATTCTTAGTCTCTTGAACATGATTTAATTGATGAAATCAGGAAACATGACTGTACACCTGCACCTACAAAGAGTTTTCAAATAATGTCCCCTAAGTACTTCTCATTTTAGCTATAGTTTTATTTATTTGTAGAAACTACTCATATTGTAATCATATATTAACCACATATTAAATTGGTTGCCTTGAAAAGTGTAATAATAATATTTCAGTAGCGATTACTGTCCAGTGGTCAGCTCCATTTTAGACATTTTATTTCAGTCATAAAATAAAGTTTCTACTCAGAGCTTGCAATACTATTTTTATTTATTTTTATTGGATATTTTATGTATTTACATTTCAAAGGTTTCTCCTTCCTCCTTCTCCCCTTCTCCCTCCCTGTCTCCCTGATTCTATGAAGATGCTCCCACTCCCACACACCAACTCCTACCTCAACCCCTGGCACTCCCCTACACTGGAGAAATGAGCCTTCACAGGACCCAGGGCTTCTCCTCCTATTGATGCCAGACACTGCCTTCCTCTGCTACCTATATGACTGGAGCCATGGGTCCCTCCATGTGTACTCTGTTGTTGTTAGTTTATTCTCCAGGAGCTCTGCAGTGTCTGGATGGTTGGTATTGTTGTTCTTCTTATGGGGTTGCAAACCCCTTCTGCTCCTTCACTCCTTTCTATAACTTCTCCACTGGGGTGCCTGTGCTCAGTCCAATGGTTATCTACAAGTATCCTTATCTGTATCAATAAGTTTACGGCAGAGCCTCTCAGGAGAGATCTATATCAGGCTCCTGTCAGCAAGCACTTCTTGTTATCAGCAATAGTGACTAGATTTGGTGGCTGCAAATGGACTGCAAAAGGTGGGGCAGTTTTTGGATGTACTTTCCTTCAGTCTCTGTTCTACTCTTTGTTCCTGTATTTCCTTCCATGATTATTTTGTTCCCCCTTCTAAGAAGGATGGTAGTATCCACATTTTGGTCTTTTTTTTTTTTTTTTTTGACCTTCATATGGTCTGCAAATTTTTTCTTGGATATCCTGAGCTTTTGGGCTAATATCCACTATCAGTGATTGCTTACCATGTGTCTTCTTTTCTTACTGGGTTATCTCATTCTTTTCTAGTTCTATCTGTTTGCCTAAGAATTTCATATAGTCATTGTTTTTAATTGCTGAGCAATACTCCATTGGGTAGATGTACCACATTTTCTGTATCCATTCCTCTGCTGAGGGACATCTGCATTGTTTCCAGCCTCTGGCTATTATAAATATGGCTACTATAAGCATAGTGGAGCATGTGGCCTTACTACATGTTGAAACATCTTTTGGGTGTATGCCCAGGAGTGGTATAGCTAGTTCCTCAGGTAACACTATCTCCAATTTTCTGAGAAACTGCCAAACAGATTTCCAGAGTGCTTGTACCAGCTTGCAATTCCATCAACAATGCAGGAGTGTTTCTCTTTCTCCATATACTTTCCAGCATCTGCTGTCACCTGAGTTTTTGATCTTAGCCATTTTGACAGGTGTGAGGTGGAATCTCAGGGTCCTTTTGATTTGTATTTCCCTGATGACTAAGGATGTTGAACATTTCTTTAGGTGTTCCGCGGTCATTTGATATTCCTTAGTTTAGAATTCTCTGTTTAGCTCTGTAACCCATTTTTCATAGGATTATTTGTTTCTCTGGAATCTAACTTGTATAGCAATTTATTTGTATTTATTTATAGTTGTATAGTCACCTAATTTAATTGTTTATTCACATAGTTTTGTTGAGGTCAGGGAATCACCCCCAAAGTACAAAAACACCAGTCTTAGTCAGAGAGGGATGGTTCACTGGTTCATTGAGTGCACATACTAAGACTAATCAATCTTGGCTATAGCTCAGTATTCGGGATCGAGGTTGTGAACCCAAATATCTTCTCTGTCAGCTTCTAAAGGCTAAAACCACAAAAACTGCAGTGAGCACATACACAGGTATAGCGATTACTGTCCAGTGGTCAGCTCCATTTTAGACATAAAAATTCATGTCAACCTTTAATTTGATGAGTCTTATGTAAAACTTCATGGAATTTCTTAAGATTGGAAAGCTTCCTACAGAACACAATAGGGTATGTGGTCACCATAACCTTACTTTGAATCATTTTATTTTTGTGTGTCAATGACTGTCAGGCATATTACAGCAATGGTATGAAATAGCCAGCAGGCATGGAACAAAAGTGGGGTAGGCTTCAACAATTTTATTTTTATCTGCTAGATTATCAGCTAATTTAACATTAAATTTCAAGAACTAGGAATAAGCATTATTTCTAATGTCATTATGAATAAATATTTTTAATAAAAGAAATAATACCAATATCTGACACTATTAATTATACTCTGTTATGCTCGCAGACAGTAGTCTTAGCATGAGCACACTCTGAGAGTCCAGCAACTTACCAAAGGATAAAGATACAAAATTGAGGGGTTGGGGATTTGGCTCAGTGGTAGAGCGCTTGCCTGGGTTCGGTCCCCAGCTCCAGGGGAAAAAAAAATACAAAATTGAAAGGAATAATTCAAGGTATCACTATTTGCATATGACATGATAGTGTAATAAACAACCCAAAAATTCTTTCAGAGAGTTCCTATAGCTGATAAACAACTTCAGCAAAGTGGCAGGATATAAAATTAACTCAAACAAATCTGTAGCCTCCCTTCATACAAATAATAAATGTGCTGGAAAAGGAATTGAAGAAAACAACACCCTTCACAATGGTCACAAATAATATAAAATATCTTGGTGTAACTCTAACAAAGCAAGTCAAAGATCTGTGTGACAAGAAAACCTCAGAAGATGGAGATATCTCCCATGTTCCATGCTCATAGATAGGTAAGATTAACATAGTAAAAATGGCCATCTTACCAAAAGAAATCTACAGATTCAATGCAATCCCCATCAAAATTGCAAACCAATACTTCACAGATATGGGAAGAGGAATTCTCAACTCCATATGGAAAAAAATACAGTATAGCAAAAACAATTCTCAACAATAAAAAAACATCTGGGAGAATCACCAGTTCTTACCTTAAGCTTTACTACATAGCAGTAATCATAAAAACTGCATGGTACTGGTACAGAGAGAGACAGGTTGATCAATGGAACAGAATTGAAGAATTATGGACACTTTAGCATTGAGAAAGAAGCTGAAATCATACAGTGGAAATAAGAAACCATCATCAACAACTGGTACTGGCCTATTTGGAGGTCTGCTTATAGAAAAAAGCAAATCAATCCATATCTATCATGTTGTACAATGCTTAAGTCCAAGTGTATCAAGGCCCTCAACATAAAACCAGAGACACTGAATTTAATAGATCAGAAAGTGGGAAAGAGCCTTGGGTGTTCTGTCATTGGGGGAAATTTTCTGGACAGAACACCAATGGCTCATGCTCTATGATCAAGGATTGATAAATGCTACCTCAGGAAACAGAAAAGCTTCTGTAAGGCAAAGGGCACTGCCAATTAGACAAAACAGCAACCTACAGATTGTAAAAAGATCTTCAGTAACCCTCTATCAGATAGAAGGCCAATATCCAAAATATATAAAGAACTCAAGAAGTTAGACTCTAACAAAACTAATAACTCAATTTAAAAATGGGGTACAGAGTAGACAGGATTCTCAACAAAGGAATCTTGAATGACTGAGAAACACTTAAAAAATGATCATCAGGGAAATGAAAATCAAAATGACACTGAGATTCCACCTCACACCAATCAGAATGGCAATAATAAAAACTCAATTGACAGCCCATCTTGGCAAAGATATGGAAAAAGAGGAACACTCCTCTGTTTCTAGTGGGATTGCAAACTGGTACAACTACCCTGGAAATCAATATGATAGAAAATTGGAAATAGTTGTACTCAAAGACCCAGCTATATACTGCTCCAAAAGATGCTCCACCATACCACCAGGACAGTACTCCACTATATTTAGAGCAGCCTTTGTCATAATAGCCAGAAATTCGGTTAAATCTCAAATGTCCCTCAACTGAAGAATGAATAGAGAAAATGTGGTTCAGTACACAATGGAATAGTATTCATCTTTAAAAAACAAGGACATCATGAATTGGTAGGTAAATGCATGGAACTAGAAAACATCATCCTGAGTGAGGTAACCCAGACCCTAAATGACATGTATGATAAGTACTCACTGGTAAGTGGATTTTACCCAAAAAGTACAAAATACCAATGGTGCAACTCACAAGCTATATACAGTTTATCAAGAAGGAAGACCCAAGTGAGGATGCTTCAATTACACTTAGGAGAGGGAACATAATAATCATGGGAAGTAGAGAGAGGGAGGGGTGGAGCAGGGGATGGGGAGGGGAAATAGGGGACAGAATCGTGGTTGGGGGGGCAGGAGAGAAGCCCAGAGGGCCAAGAGAATGCATGAAAATATGCAGCTTCTGGAGGTAAGGGGCCGTGGTCACTTCTAGAAAATCTCACAGACCTCGGATATGAGAGTTTCCCAGGACTCAGTGGGGTGGCCTTAGCCAAATGCCCAACACTGTGGAGAACCTGAACGGATCACCTCCAGTAGGTAGATAGGACCGCTAGTGGAGGAACAGGGTCTTCCATCCATCTGTATAATTTTGACCCAGAATTATTTCTGTCTAAAGGAAATTCAGGAGAAAAAATGGAGCAGAGACAGAAGGAAATGGCATCCCGTGATCGGCCCAAATTGGAATCCATCTGATGGAAAGGCACCAAACCCTGACACTATTATTGAGGCCATGTTGTGCTTCAGACAGGAGCCTAGCATGGCTGTACTCCGAGAAGCTTCTCCAGCAGCTGACTGAAACAGATGCTGATAAGTACAAGTACAGATAACCATTGAACTGAGGTCTGGGACCCCTATGGAAAATTTTAGGGGAGGATTGAAAGAGCTGAAGGAAATGTCAACTCCATAGAAAGAACAACAGTATCAACTAATCCAGACACTTCAGAGCTCCCAGAGACTAAGCCACCAACCAAAGAACATACAAGGGCTCATCTGTGGCCCTTGGCACATGTGTATTAGAGGTCTGCCTGGTCTGGCCTTAGTGGGAGAGGATTTGCTTAATCCTGCAGAAACTTGATGCCCCAGGGAGGGGCATGCTAGGGAAAGTGAGAAATATGGGGGTGGGTAATTAGGGAAGCACCCTCTTAGAAGCTAAGGGAAGCAGGGATAAAGTGAAAAACTCTGGAAGGGACAGCCAGGAAGAGGGGCAAAATTTGTAATGTCAATAAATAAAATAATTTCATAAAAAAACTTTCTCAAAAATGTCCAGGAAATATCCAGAAAACAAGTCACTTTGACTTAAAATCTCATTAAGTTGGTTAAAAATTATATCTGAACCACAGTTGTATGTGCCTATGTGAAATGTATAGGTAACAATAATTAAGGTAGTAGTCATGAATTGGAAAAGCAGGAGGACACAAAGGATTTGAATGAAGAGGGAGGGGAGATTTATGTACATACATTAGTTATATATGAAGTTCTCAAAAACAAATTTAAATTTAAGAATATATCAATTTTATAAATTATTTAATACCATATGAATTCAACTATTTCCACATTTTGAACAACTCATAAACCCTTTCCTTCACTTTTCTCATTCATTAATATTGTAGAATCTCTTATTGTAATCCACAATCTCTTGTAAAAGCTTACCACCTTGTTATTTCTATCCCATTAGAAGCTCAATCAGAATACACTCCCAAACCCATGTTTCTTTCTGCCTGCATGGAGATGCTAACTCTGTTAATAAAACATGTTTGAATACAAACTGTGGGCTACACTGAAATAACAAGATTTCACTGTTGCCTTTGTGGTTAAGAATGCACAAGTATTATTTCAAATAGTCTTCATTTTTCTTTGAGTTTCAATTCCTGGATACGGTGATGTTTTTGAATCTGATAATATTCAATGAGTTTTGAATTACTGATAATCCTTTTGAAGATATTGAAGGCATGAGGGCACTGGGAGACTGAATTCTCAATAACTCATAACTATCCCAAACTTCCCATGAGAGTCCTTATTGCATTAATAATCCTCTGAAGCTTAAAAATCAAAGTACCTGGTCATCCTCTTATGTCCAACAATACAAGCTATAATTCTTGTTCAAAATGCATCTACAAGAGTATTGTAGCACCACAAATTTTAGTAATCCAGACAGATTGAATATACCCCAGAGCTATGGAATATCTAGGCAGTGCAGTATTTCTTGCTGTTCTAGTATTCTTTTTTTCTATCACCTATTGGGAATATATTAAGTGATTTGTAGAAGGCAAGAATTGAAAAATTGTAAGGGTAACTTAAGCAACAACAACAACAACCAATACCTCATTTC
Organism: Rattus rattus; assembly: GCF_011064425.1. NCBI lineage: Eukaryota > Metazoa > Chordata > Mammalia > Rodentia > Muridae > Rattus > Rattus rattus. Next base: position 139,121,450 of record NC_046159.1, on the reverse strand, counting down.
AGTAATGTAAGCATAACTCAGCAAAACTGCTGGCGTGTCCAGACCACTGTCAGGAAAGCAAAGTCACAATAAAATAAGTCACGTTGTTGTTTTCCTCAAACAGCAACAAGCTCTAAAAGTAAGCTTTTTAATATATTGCAGACTTATCTTTAAAAAAGCATCACATCTAGGATCAAGGATCATGCCTCAGTTTTGCAAAAATTATTGTCAAAATATCAACAATTATATGATGTTTATAAATTTATCAGCATTTTGCTGGTAGAGTCCCTGGTTTTGGGGTAGATAGTTGCTGACTGATCAAGGTGGCGATTGCTCAATCTTGTGTGGACATGACAATTTCTCAAAGTGAGGTAAAATTGAAGCATGAGACCCTGACTTCATCTCATGAAAAGTTTCTTTGTAGCATGTGATGTATTTTCAAAACATTTCACTCAAAGTAAAGCTGTCTTCAAAGTAAAGTCGATCTTCTCAAACTTTTCTACTTGTCTATCAACTAAACTTTTACAGTATTCTAATTATTTTCTTGTTATTTCACTAATGCTCACTCTTTCACTGTGAGTAGGCTCAATCTCTAGATCCAGATTTCTTTACTTAACCATAGGGATATAAACTCATCTACTAGAGTTAGATAATGAGGCTTTAGAAATTCAACACCATATTTAAGACACACTTTTAAATGGTTTATATTACATCCGCTGTTACCTGCTCTACTGAAGGTTTGAGCTCCTCATACTCAGTGGGTTCAACTCCTTCCAAACACATGTTAATGTTTGTGTTTTGTTCCTCTTTTATGAGTCATGACAATTCACAATTAGATACAGAAATCTAAATTATTTTAGAGGGTGTTTAAATTAATCAGCCTAGATTCATCATACAAATCTACTAGAGGTGTTCAAGATAGCCTTGAAAATGAAGTCTTTCAAAGAACGTCTTAAAATTCAGAATTGCACCTAGAACCATAGGTTACAAAATGAGTATCTTCTTAGCAGGCATGAATGCAGTGTCAATCATATTGCACACTAGACTTGCTAGCTTGGGTGAACTGTTCATAAGTAGCAGTACTGTGAAAGGAATATTTTCTGAGCAGTCTCAAGAGTGAGCACAAACAGACAGCATTTACTATGGTTCTTATGGTCCCTGGGATTTGAAAAATAAATAAACACTGGCTTCGCTTCAGGCCACCAGCTATATTAACCCTTAATAAAGGATTTAGTATAATTTTGCAGCTTTGAATGCAGGCGTTGACTTTTCATCCCTAGATAATAAAGTCCTAGATTTCATCTTCTTTCAGAGCACTGAAAATACATTTTGTGATGTAAGAATCCTGGTTGTTGCTCTGAGCTGGATCTCTTGAAAGCCTGTATTTTTTTCCACTAGCACTTACTGTTTTTCTAGTGATGTCATGTTATGTAAATGGTCTATTTCCTTAAGCCATGGGAGCAAACCTCTGATACTGTGTGCCTTTTCGTAGAAACTTCTTTAGCACTCAACATTCACAGAGTAGAAGAAAGAGCCTTGCTTTGGATTGGCCTTGCCCAAATGGATTAATGTGGATTATTAAGTCTTCTATCTTGTCTTCAAATGTTCCCCATATTAGCAAAAAATGTCTATTTCACCTTCTTATCGTTATTTAGATTCAGAGTTAAGTACATTAGTACAAAAGCAAAACGAAAATTTCCCTATATTTCCATGCAAGAAACCATGCAAAAATATACTACTGTGATTATAAAATACACACAGGTATCTCATCAATGCCAAATCAAATATAACTTCAATTGAAATCTCTGTAGCATAGTATAGCTAGAGTTAAGAGAGAAGGCAATCTGCAGAGATCATATCATAAATATTGTCTGGAAATTGTACCTAAGAAAGTGTAATGTGATCTGTCACCTCAATGTCATTCCTGTATGACTTTCCTGCCATGCTCTACTATTTATCCTCAGATTATGACCTAAAGTGAACCCTTCCTCCTTTTACCTAGTCATTTGGCAAGTTAGCCAATTTCATTTTTTTTTAATGTATTTTGTTATCTGTTTCTCAAAGTTGGTCAGTGTGATATTTTTCTTTCTACAGAGGCTAGATCTACTTTGGTCTTAAAACAAACATGTCGCATATCAAGAGGTATTTGGGCATGGAAATAAGAAAGATTTTTTTTTCTGTGTTACTAGGCTAGTACGCCTTATCAATCACAGTTTTCTCTGATCTTATATCCTCTTCTACAATCACATTATAAGTTACAGGAAGACACACACAATCTCCTTCCAATCCGTTCTACTTCTTTATTGATTTTACTTCCAAACAAGCAGGATACCTCTTGCTCTATTCAATATTTAATGCTTGCAGCAAAGCAACATTTCCCTTATAGCCAAGCAACTGCAGAAGCTGCCTTTGGCCCAGTTTTACTGGTTCCATCCTTGACTACTTCTCTTCATTATGCCTCATACGGGAGAAAATCCCTGGGGTCACAAGTTCACCCTATCCAACAGCACATAACCTCATTTCTATCACCCTACTACACATAGCCTATCCAACTTTGTGGGCTAGGAAGATAACAGAAGTTCAGTTTCTCCAGTTCAGTATGACACCTACATCCCAACCTGTGTAAGTCTACATTGTAAACACACACACACACACACACACACACACACACACACACACACACACACATGCACACACACACATGCACACACGCACACACACACTCACCATATTTGTATTCCATCCATCAGCTTTGTTTCTATAAGAACACTACTAATTCAATGAGTAATGTCATGTCTGTCCCTCCTGATTCCTACTCTTTTCCTTTCTATAGCACTGCATTTTCATAAACGGCTTTGGAGATCTCTCTGGAAAGCTAATCTATAAAAGCCAAAACCATTGTGCCATGGCCCATACATCTACTAATTCAACAAATATTTATGAAACAGATGTCATAATATAGTTACTCAATTGTGATCTGATTTGATTTGTCCTTAAAAATGCATATACTTTTACTCTTACATTAATGTCATGTATAAAGCAGCAGCTGATTTCCTGAAATGAAGGGTAAACACCAGAGAAAGAACACAGAGCATGAAGGAGAAATGCATGAAGGAAAGGTTTATCATCAAGAAAAGCTATGTCTTAGGAGTTCAGGCTCAGGATGCTGCATGCAATTGGTAAGTAAAGGGCAGTTTTGGGAAAATAATCACATTTTAAGTTAAGTCAAGCCTCTAGTTTTGAAAATGAAACTGAACAAGGTAAAAAGAGGTTAAAGCCACATCTTAGCTCTGAAATTGGACAATAAGTGGCAAATAACATTTCAACATAGACAGAACCTATTACCTGTGTTCTCCCTGTCTGTGACAGTGCTATTAAAAGAGGCCAGCCAACATCCAATTATGTTAGAGGTTCAATTTCTGCCTTCAATTCTCATATCACTACCTGTAACACAAAAGGTTCAGTTCACGGTCTTCAGATTTTTCTCCCTGAGTCACTAAGAGCATCCAATTTGGCAGTGACTGTATATGGTGGGGCGGGTGAGTGGTGAGTGGGAAGAAGCAGTGAAGGGAAGGTGTATTTCTTTAACATAGAAACAGTAATTACAGCAAGGACAAAAAAAAATTAAATGATGTTATAAGATCAGCTGAAACCAATGACCTTTATACAGAATTCTTTGATCCAATTGCAAGCTTCAAAAGCAAATTAACTTTTCTTGTTTTTGTTTGTTTGTTTGTATCTTCTTTTCTTTTTTTACTTTTGAGACAGTGACTCACTATTTAGCTCTGGGTGTCCTGGTACTCACTATGTAGATCATGCTGGCTCCACTCTCACAAAGACTCATCTGCCTCTTTCTATGAAGTTGTGGGATTAAAGGCCTGCACCACCATAGCCAGCTTACTTTATTTTTTAACATTTTTCTTAAAATTGCCTTTGATAGAAGTTCAAAATGAATAGAATTGCACCCACTCTACTTTACTATCCAGGATGAGTTGCCCTTATGTCTGATCTCCCAGTTACTGGAGGTAGACACAGCAAGGAAAGCATCAGAGATAGAGAAGACTGTGACAAGCAGCACCACTGGGTTCAACAGCAGGACTGCAGCTGTCTGTCAAATTAGGCGGTAGACGTACAGTGAAGAGAAAAATGCAATAGTGTCATCGTTTTGACAAACATGATGCCACTTACTCATGAATCGAAATAGTGCTCTGACAGCTTTCATTATGGGAAGCACAACTAAGATGTATTCACAAGTCTCTAGAAATGTGTCCTGCTTAGTTTTATAACGATGGCATACCCAAACACAGAGAAAGCCAAATTTAATTTTTTGATTGTTTGTGTGATTAGAATTTGGGAAGTTTTCACTTACCTTTTTGGCCTTTAGCAATGTTCTTATATTTTTCTATTTTTTATTTATTTACACTTTAAATGTTCTTCCTCTTCCAAGTTTCCCCTCCACAAAACCTCATCCCCATCCCCATCCTCATCCCCATCCCCATCCCCATCACCCATGTTTCAATAAGGGTGCTCCCCTACCCATCCACCCCCATCTCAATACCCTAGCATTCCCCTATGCTGGGGTATCAAGCCTCCACAAGACCGAGGGACTCCCCTCCCATTGATGCCAGACAATGCCACCCTCTGCTACATATACAGCTAGAGCCATGAGTCCCTCCATGTGTACTCTTTGATTGGTAGTTTAGTCCCTGGGAGTTTGGGGGAGCGGGATCTCATTGGTTGCAGGTAACATCTGGGTGTTGACTGCTGAGAAAGCAGAAAAAGGTGAAAACCCAAATATATTTTTTAAACATGATAATCAAGATTCTAAAAGCTATCCAATGTGGCTCCGAAATGCAATGCAAAGAAACATGTTGCAGGGACATAAGCAGTCTTTGAAAATGACTATTCCATATGCCTGGAAAAGCTTGGGTTGCACTGAATTTGAGTATTTCCTGAAGACTAAGCCTGGGTAAGAGAGTGGCCACAGCAAGATGGACCTTTGTGGCTATGCTTCTCTTTATACTACTACAACACATTTCACAGGAGCAGAACATTTTTCTAATGTCATGTGCTCATGATGCTATTGCATCAGAGAAAACGGCCTCTAAGTAAATAAAATCTTTCATTTGTATTCTTATGTTGTAATGTTCAATGTAGTAGTGTGCAAGTTAGTTTCAAAATATTCAGTATGTTATTTTATATTAATACTCTGCTTTTATTCTTATTTTCTTATGTACAGTTAAAATAACATTGATTGTAACACCAAATATAATTACATAATAAACTTCATGTATTCAATAATTTAAAAACAAATTTTAAAAATTCTAAAACAGAAAAGCTGTAACATTAGATTATGAAATATTTAAATGCTGAAAATATAAGAGATATGTTTGTGAAAGTAACTCATAAATTCATAAAGAAAATTTAAAACTTTTTTGTTAGTAAAATTGAAGATGTATCAAAGTCATCGTGCAGACTGGATTATAGAAGAAATGAATTAAATATACACAGGTTATATTTCATTCTTAAGACAGCCTAGTCAAACAGGTCTGTTAATTGACAAATATTTCATAATTACGGAGTGGACAAGGGGATAGACTTCCTGGAAATCAACAGCTAAGTGCTTTGGAGGTAGAAGATGAACATTAAGACTCTGGAAACACTTTATTCCAAGACACCAGACTTATAATAGTAACTACATTTTTAAAACAAATATAGATATATTTACATCAACAACAAAGCAAGTCCAGTTTCTGTTATGTGCATATTCACTGGAGTGTGGTCAAACTTGCAGTGTCCTGCTCCTCAAATGGAACTGAGTTCTCCTCCTCCTGCAGCCCTGTAGGTGCCTTCAGCCATAGACAGTTACACTTCAGCTTCCTAATTATACTTTTGAGGAGTTCTTCGATGCCTTCCTGTTTAGGCTGTTACTTTCTTGGTGTATAGGAGGTTGAGTTGGGGGTTAGAAGCTGTCACAGAAGTCTTCCCTGTCCCTCTTTCCATCTGCCTGTGGCATCTTTCTCCTTTTAAACCAAGTGTGTGCTTCCTGCATGGGCAGGGCTGGAGAAATATTTCCCTGCTCCAGCATATATCAAATAACCAATAGGTCTTCAGTTAGAGGTGACGATTCATGAGTCCCCCGCCCCAACATTCATGCTGGGATTTTGTATGGCTTAATCTGGTGTAGGTTTTATATATATACAGTCACAGCCATTGTGAGTTAATATAAGCAACAGTCTTGTAGTCTCAGGCAAAACTATTTTACGTGAGAACTCCTTTCTTTATAGCACTTACTATCTTTCTGCTTTTCTTCCATGACGACGCCTGAGTTTCGAGGTAGGCCTATGAAATCTATGTAATTAGCATTAGACATTCCACAGTCTCTTATTGTCTGTGTATTGACCAGGCTTTCTTTCTTTTTCATTAAATGTATTTGTTCTCTTTGAAACCCAATATCAGTCCTTCCTCTCCATCCAGCACTCTGTCAGACTTCCTATGTGGCAAGAAGACAATCATCACTTCTCACCAGGAAAGAAATTTAAGAGGAAGTTCATCATGCTGCAGTAATGGCTAAAACTATACATATAAACAACTTGGTAATAGACTGCCTTTTTCTGGCTTCTCAATGGAAATTTTACTACAATCTAAAGAGCAGCGCGTTTGCAAGAGGATAAACAACACTCATGCACAGACTCCATGGATTTCTGGATGTAGGTATAATGGGACTAAGGTGTTTTTACAGGCAATATTGCCTTACATTTGTGAAAATAACAACCTAAGAATTCTACCAGTAGCCTATGAAGACCCATAAACAGGCTGAAAGAGTCACAGAGGTTTAAAAGTAAGCAATTAGCATAAGTAATGTACTTGTATGACAATACCAAATTGACTAAGAAAGAAATTGGGAGAAGGTAGAATACAGATATCCTAAAGGAGTATATAATATACAAAAATAAATTTGATATTGAGAGAGAGAGAGAGAGAGAGAGAGAGAGAAGAGAGAGAGAGAGAGAGAGAGAACATAGTAACAGTGTTAAGAAAATCTCTTCCTGTCATGCTTAACCAAAACCCCCTTTCTAAGTACCCTATAGGGAGATAGCATCAAAGTGGTTCCAAGCCCTAAAGTAAAAATCTCTTTTTATTGTCTTAGTTTGTAATCTCAAAGCAAATATCAGTAGACTACAATTTAAGACTTGGACTATGGACTACCTGTAGCTAGAAGGAAAACTTTGAGTCACTACTGTGCAATTCTTTGGTGCTTTGTAAGTTGAAATTCTGTTCTATGCCATAGGTTGGAATGGAATTATTGGACATGGAGAAATTGAGCTGGTATATTCCCAGAGCCTTCACCCCTACAGAGTAGTGTTCATGATACTGGAAAGGTCTCTACATACTTCCAAAGAGAAAGGTAAACACCAACCCAGCTATGAATCCTTCAGTCTACAGTGGTGGCCTGCATGCAAGTTATTTTTGTGCAGTAGTAGCACAAAGCAAGTGGAGGTAATCAACTGAATTGTATTTGATTTAAAAAGCACTCCATGAGCTATAACCTAAAATACTACTGTTCTGCTAATGGAATGTAACAATAAAATGAGTCCATGAAGTTTTCTTCTACAGCATGGGGGCAATTATCACAGAGCATTTTAAGAATCTTTACATTAGCTTATATTTTTCTTAACTACGAATAACTTCATGTACAGTCCATGTTAGTATAAATTTTATAAACTTTAACTTTATAAAATAGATTCATATATATATATATTCTAATTTTGCTTATTTAAACCTATAACTTTGAAAACAACAACTATAATTTATTCCTTTTCAAATAAAATATTGATTAGCTGAATAGTAAGTTATTTAGCATAATTATATATACATATTGGTTGTTTTTCTATTTTTTTATTCTTTTCTTATATACTGCAATCCAACTGCAGTTTCCCTCATACACAATCTTCCCATTCCCTCCTTTATACCTCACCTCTCCTGCAGATCCATACCTTTTCTGTTTCCTTTCAGAAATCAGACCTCCCAGAGATATCAATCAAACATGACATAATGAGTTATGATAAGTCCCAGCACATGCTCTCATATCAATACTGGGCAAGGCAAACCAGTAGGAGGAAAAGCTACACAATCATAATACATAAGCAAACTACTTAAGTCAGACCTATGCACATTCCTTGACTGTTGGTTCAGTCTCTGTGAGCCCCTGTGAGCCCCTGTGAGCTCAGTTTAGTTGATTCTGTGGGTTTCCCTCAGGTATCCTTGACCCTCTGTCTCCTATAATCCTCCCTCGCCCTCTTCTGTGGGATTCCCTGAGCTCTGCTGAGTGTTTGGCTGTGGGTCTCTACATCTGCTCCATCAGTTACAGGACAAAGCCCCTCAGTCAGTTATGCCAGTCTCAAGATATGAATAGAGCTGAACATCATGAGCAATCATTTCATTGATAGTTTTTGTCAGTTGGGGTTGCTTAGGCTACTTAGTCACTGGTTCCTGTCCATCCAGGCAGTCTCAGGCATGGGTTCCCACTTGTGGCTTGGTCCTCAAGTTGGACATCTTATTGATTGGCCACTTCCACAATTTATGTACCAGCACCCTCCCAGCACATCTTGCAGACAGGACAATTTATACATTGAATGTTTTGGTACTGGGTTGATGTCCCAGTTTCACCACTGGAAGTCTTTCCTGGCCGTGGAAGATGACATTTTTCAGGCTCTATATCCCCCTTTGTTAGGAGTCTTCACTAGGGTCACCCTTATGAGAAAATAGCAAAGAATGCTTGAATCTATATCTGTATCTATACCTATATTTATATTCATGTCTATGTCTATGTCTACATCTACGTCTATGTCCACATCCACATCTATATCTATCTCTATATCGCTTATGTATTTGTCAGTTTTTCTTACTGTCTTCAATATTTCTAGGTTTCATACCTCATCTAAAAGCATTGTGCAAATTGATATAATCCTCCAGAAAGATCCCCATATAAGTAGACCCCATAATAAAAACCTGTACTGTTCAAGGCCGATCATATTCATTAGGCTCCTAGTTGCATTAGGTAATAGCTAAAATAACCTCCAAACCATATTTTCTTAATTACTGACATTTTTATCTCTACCTATTTTCTTAAATTTAGGATTTAGCAGCATTTACCTTTGCTAAGTATTAGATTCCAGGAGTGAATAATATTTGTCAATCAAATAAGATCTTTAGGAATTGGAGACATAGAAGGACCAGCCAGGTGATGTATTATAAATATTCCATGCCCAACTCAAGGTGACAAGTATTTCAAATCTATCTGGAACTTTTCCTTAAAATGCATAACAGCTATCATTTGCAAACAAGTACAAGCCATCCCCAACCCTTTAGTAAAAGGAGTCAAATGTGATTCTTATGTTCCAATAATGAATCATGGTACTAAAGGAAATGGCAGTGCTACTCAGTAGAACTGGGCTGGTTGGACAATAACATTCTTATCAACATTCACACAGGTAAGTGGTTTTGCTCAAACAAAGGTGATCACACATTCTCATTGTATCTGTCCTACCATAAAAGTCAATGCACTTAGCTGGGTAAATAGTAAATGCTCACATAATGAGATGATTAACAATATGTTAATGACACTCTAGTTTTTGTAAATCTGGGAGGCAGTGCTTAGAAATTTTAATTACAAATACATTTAAAATGTATTAAATAATCAGCTAAAATATGTTTCTACATTGTTAGTCATTATTTTTAGAGAATCTCTACCTATAGCAAAGGACAAGAGCCATGTGTTGCACAAATTTCATATTTAAGATTTTTGCCTTGCCATCCCTAAAAGGTATGTTTAGTAGTTTGTTTTAAACTGGACATTGGTTTATTTTAAAAACTTGTAGAGAGTTACATCACTAGGTACTATAAGGAAATGAAATATTTAAGAGAAGACCATAGAGAATGGTAAGATACATACCTGTGATGATTTCAAAAAAAATTAAGTAATATTATTTATTATATTTAATCTTATTTTAATCCTTATTTCAATCTACTAGCAGAGTTTAAATGAAACGGTTAAATAAATTACATCTTCAAAGTAATTAAAATTAATTTTAAACTATAATATATTACTATCCATTCTAATAATAATAATGATTAGTATTTGCTAATCATCGTGATTGGTATATATATGCTTTATGAACCAGTCATGCAATTATAGCTTTACCTTTTATCCAATGAACATTTTTGAGTTTAAAAAATTAAATAATTTACAAAATTTCATAACTAGTGAATATCACCACTAGATCTGAATTGGTAACCCACTGTGCTAATTTTAATTGTGTACTTGTACAGTATAAAATTACCTGGGAAGAGAGTCACAACAAAGGTTGTGCTTTGAGCATGTCCATATAGGACTGTGTAGATTACTTATGTTAACTGTCAAGGGAAGACCAAACCCATTGGGCGTCATACATATTTTTACCTTGGCATGGGATTCTGATTGGTATAAATGCAGAGAGGGTGTAGAGCATAGTTAGGTATGCATGGATTTATTCTCTCTTTATTCTTGACTGTGGGTGAGGCTAAGTCCATCATGTGCCTTCCTTGGCTTCTAGGAAATAGAGAAAAATCTGGAATTGTCATCTAAAATAAACCCTTTATCTCTATGTTTCTTTTTCCTCTGGTGTTTTATTAGTATATGTACCGGAAAAGAGCTATGAATCCTTGAGCTTATACCAGTCCTTATGTAGCTACCACAAATTTTCTATAAGTGAAAAGGCTTGTCTTCTGAATTCCTGAGGTTTGCATTTGCTAAAAGGGATTTTTTATCTAGCCACCACTCCTGCATACAGTTTGCACATCTTCCAGTACATTACAAGGTTTTGGGCAGCTCTTCAAAGGTGAAGGTTCATGCTGTTACTGAACCCCCTGTGGATGTTACCGCTCATCTGCTCAGAGAAGTGAAGGGAATGTGAGGTGGAATCTAAATCTTCACATTAAACACAAAAACTTAACCTAACTTGAACCCCCACCCCTTGGGTGGGGGAGATAAATTCAGCTGTCTATAAAAATCACCATTATTAAGCAATACCTAGAAAATAGTTACTATGAACAAGCGCCAAAATTAAGCTCATTGAGTTATTCGTACACTTCTACTTGTACAACTGCTAAAATATATGACTGTGGTTAAGGATTCTAATCTATTAAAACAAATGGAGAAAGGTGGCTGTAAGGAATAAACTATAAATTACTCTAATAATCAGGGTATATGCAGTAAGTTAATTAAACGTGTTAGAGATTAAAGAGATCATACTTTTTGTCAAAATCTGCCTCTATTGGGCCTGGAAAAGACAGCAAGTAGCAACCAGATTATCAGCAATTGTGTTTGATGGACTATTTGGGCAACCACTTATGCTTAAACGAACAGAGAATGCAGGCTAAGAACTACGCAATTCTATAGCCATTGTAGTTCATACTATACATACAAAATACATTTCTTCCATCTCAAGTTAAAACCGATCTTAATCATGTTTAGCTCCTGAATGAAAAAGGGGTATGGCTAAGCCATGGAGCACAGGTAATCTTTTTAATATTCACACCTCTTATTATAGATTAACACTAGCTCTTTGAAGTAACAAATGTGTTCACATGTAAATAAATTTGTTTTACAGAGTTTTATTGATTTACTTTTTTTAGGAAAAAAGTCTCAAATATCAAATTCTTTTTAGTATATCTCACTGAACATGCAATCAGTTTTCTTTTTATAGGAAACATTGGAAAACCCACATGGACCAGAATAGCTGTAGAGCTATTTCAATAAAGATTCTGTGGTACAATGGAAAAGAGTTGAAATACTAGCAAAGAAACCACACAAATATAGTCAAACGACCTTTGACATGGCAACATATTAGAACAAATATATTTTTAAATCACTGTTGGTTATCACAACTGGGCATCTACAAAAGAATTAGTAATCGAAACACTGTGTATACACCTCTTCACAAAACCAACTCAAACTGAGCCAGTGACCTAAATACAAATCCAGAATTTCCTAGAAGGTAAGATACAGAAAACAAAATTCTTTAATAAGATGGTCAGAAAGGTATAATACCAATGTCATTAGGTATAAAAGATATAATTGATAATCATTTTTTTATTAACAAGAAGAGCTTGGACCTGCAATAAATAAATAAACAAACATACCCGCGGGTGAGATAAAAAGATATAACTGAAAAAAGATTCGTTTAAAATATACAAATTATTCCTAAAAATAGGAAAAAACAAACTCAGGTGGGAGAGGGGAATCCTCATCATGGGAAATATATCAATGGCAAGGTACCATGTGAAACCTTGTCTAATTGACATATTTAACACAGTGTGGGTCTGGAGAAACAACTTTTAATACTGAGAGAAATACCATTTTGCTTAGCAAACTTGGGAGATATTCCCATACAATATAACAATCTTACTTCCGAGAATTTGTCAAAAGTAATGCTGTATGTATGTATGTATGTACGTATGTATGTATGTGTGATATTTATGAGTGTGTATATGTATATATACTATAAACATATATTCCATAAACATATGCATATATATGTGAATGTGTATTTATAATCTAATACATGAGCAGACAAACATGATACAAATAAAAATTATACATGTAAAATAAATACATAAAATTTCAATATTTATAATCATTAAGAAAAAACAAGTAAACCTTCATTAAGCCTTCATCTCACCCATCAGGATGGCTAGATGAGTTACACATGCTACTGACATCTTGCTTCTACTTGTGGTATATATTCTCCTGGACATTGATAAATTAATGCTAATTTTTAGAAGTACATAAAAGGTGTGACATTATACACATATTACGTTGATAAACATAAATTCTTACTGAAATAATAGTAACCTCAACAATCAGATGGTATTCACCAACATCTTATAGATTATACTATAACAAGCATTTTCTTTTTTAATCCTTAAAAATTATTCCAAACCTCAAACATCAATTTTAATGGTGTCTTCCTTGATCTTACAATTTAAAACAAAAAACTGATGCTATAAAATTATTTCCTATGTGAAAAGTATCGAATTTACTCAATATAAATAATTCACAGTAATCTCCTTGTTTTATTTTGCCCTATTTCTTTTATATCATGTCTCCAAATTTGTCAATCTTTTCCAGGCAGAATATTTTATTGAATATTCTTGTGAACACTACTAAATCTACTAAATATTTAACAGATTATGTGTCTTCATTTGTAATGTGAGCTTTTTTACTTCATTCTTGCATACAGATAGTGTACCACTGTTCAAAGTTCTGTTTCCATTCAAAGCATGACTCATGAGTTTTCTCTCATATATTGTTTATAAATACATGCAAGGTCTTCCTGAAATGCACACTCATGGTAATCTCTTGGTGGATAGCATGAAGCACACCTGAGAATGTGGAGATCGTGTATCTAGACATTAACAGAAAGTGAACTAAGAAAACTACAATCACAAAATGACATGTCAGCGTTTCATGCACCCTCTTCTTGCTCATACTTTAGAAAATACACAGGTATTATTAAAACACAAAATTCCATAGCTTTCCCTGCTGTCCATTTTATACTTAAAGTTTTGAATTCCATTAAAATCCAGGGTAAATCAATATACCAAGTCAGAATCAGAACCCAGGAGTCCTAACTACCAATTAATTTCTCAATCAAAAATTTGAATTAAAAAAGAAAGATCAGAGCTAGCTTTACACATCGATAGCTGGGTCTTTATTTTCCCTGAGATATGGGAATAGGAAGGCAAAGCAGCAGGGGGTAACATAATAGATGGGGTTACTGACACATTACTATAACGTAGAAAGGCAGGCAAAGAAAAGATCAACTTTTAATGAGCTGTGGCTGGAAACAATCTGAAGTAAATAATGAGCATTTGATGAGGCACCAAAGCAAAGAAAACAATGGAAGAAGATGTGTCAAGTCCTAGAAGCATGAAGACCATTTCTCTGAGAAACTTTGTTTTAGTTCTGTGAATAGAGAAAGAATATCAGATAATGAAGGAGACGTATTTGAGTCTGCGTAGATGAAATATCCAGGAGGCACAGTGTGGAAGAAGTGATTCAGAGACAAGGGAAGAAGAGTGGGTAAAAGTCATGCCAAGAATTGGGAAAGACCTGCATTTAGTTGGCTATGGAAAAGGTAAAGGGACAGAAAGTTTGAGGACGTTCCCATGGTTTCTAACCAAGCACCTGTTTTAAGACAAAACCATCAACTGACTAAAGTTAGGACCAAACAAACTGTTGAAAGTCAAGACAGAACGCAGGTCAATGCAGGTTTCAGAGAAATCTGTGATGGTTACAAGATACAGTCGCCACCCCCGGGTTTGTTTTATTTATTAACACGAATCATGATGCACCTTGATACATATTCAGTGAGGCTGCATTCATGATAAGCAGGTCTTTGACCCAGTTTAGAGCGTAGCTAACACTGTGCATTTAAACAACAGTAATTACAATTACAAACTTGTAGTTTTCTGTATTCCGTAGATAGCCTCCCTTTAGCTAGTTCAGCAGACAGAGTGAAGCATAATTGCTTTTGCTATAAACAGCATAGTGCCTTTAAATATAAACCACAGTGCATTTATTAAAATGTGTTGTCGCAATGACTGATTCAAAATGCACATCTGCAAAAGTTGATCCAGAAGTCCTTTGAATGGCTTTTGTTGAATTCTTCCTTAACATGACAGATACTATAAGCTGAAGCTATATGGTATGCTGAGTTTCCCAGTGTCATTGTTCCAAGCACTTTCATAAATAAATGTACTCAGAAAATATTCCATTTAATTACAACTAACAATAATTGGGTGCTTGTAATTAAAACTAGGGCTTGGCTTTATTTCTAATGTTTGATGCAATGAAAGTCGATGATGTGCAGAGAGAAAGGCTATTGTGTTTAACGGTAGAAATATCACAGTGAAGTAATTGCTGCTCCAGGCTGTAAACATTTGTGATTAAGACATACAGCTGGGGCATTAATGTATTAAGCTGACCCTTGTCTTACGTCAAGAAATTCATTTTTTTTCTTGTTTATCCTATTAGAATGGCTCAGCAAACCCTGGGAATTAATCAGTAGAAATGCAAGGCAACCATGAGTTGATTTAAAAGTCACATTATTTTTTTTTAAGAGAACAGCTGAAGTTTCTTCTTTCATCATACTGAGTTTGACTTATTTTATTGCTGTCTTTAATTTTCATGTTAGTTTTATACTGATGATCCCTGTTCAAAGAGAGTCAATGAAAGGGGCAAGGTTTATGAAATAAGGTATAGAAAAGAATATACTACCAATATTTTAAGTGGGCTTGTTTATTAAAATTGGCTTGTGCTTATATTACATGCATACATTATTTTGTTATATAAAACTTATGTTTGGAAAACCTGCTTCTATCCCACTTCAATAATATAAAACATACTATATTGTGGTCTTTTTAAGGAACGATTCATGTACTATTTTTACATAACAGATCAGGCAGGATAAACATCAGTCACAATGTCACAGGTCATTCAACGTCACAAGTATCCACTGTGGGAATGAAGAACTCAGGAGCAGTCCACATTCCCATCCTGTCAACTGCAGAGCCAGCTCTGCACAGAGCCCAAGACACATCTGATATCAGACTTTATTTAACTCAAGGACCCGCCTGAGATCTGCTCAGAGGAGATATAACAGTAATAGGAAGACACCTTTAAAAATGGTTAGAAATTGAACATAGTAAACAGGCTCAGTATCAGGAGTAAAAATTACAGGTTGACTCATTGGTAAGAATATACTCAAATTAGCAAGCGCAAGGCCCTGGGTTCGGTCCCCAGCTCCGAAAAAAAAGAAAAAAGAAAAAAACAAAACAAAACAAAAAACCTGACAACATGAGATCAATCCCCAGCACCTACACTGTAGAAAGAAAAATGTGACTCCTACAAGTTATTCCTTTATATGCTTGCCATGGTAGACACACACACACACACACACACACACACACACACACACACACACACAAAAAGGCAAATGCACAAGCATAAGGAAACATTCATTTGAACAACTCTACTCATGCATGCAAGTGCTTAACAAAAACTAAGGGGAACAGGTGACAATTTATTACACACACACACACACACACACACACACACACGCACACACACACACACCTTTTCAGTTATTAGAAAAGTAATCATGCATTTTAAAAAGTGTACCAATTCCTTATTCTAATGTTACAGTTGATTCCCATTGTAAGAAATAGGAAATACACACTGGGAAATTTTTGATTGAAATGAAATTAAACTCTTTTCATCACTAGTAACAGAGCCTACCAAGAGGGTTACTTCTTTCTTTCTTCAAATTGTCTGTGGCATTTCTACATCCACAAAACCAATGCAAATGGATAATTACAACTTTACTCATGTTTGTCCTTTGTCTCCAAGCAGGTAAGTCTTTTGAAATAGAATACATTATAAGAAATAAGTGGTATAGAATACATTGAAAATTTGGATAAAGTCCTTCTTCTAGAAGACCATTTTCACTATCATATTTCTTTAGAATGTTCATACATATAAAATTGAATTTTCTAACATGCAATTTCCTTTGGTAAGTATAAACATACAAGAGGTAGCTGTAAAGACTCAGTCTTGCAAGTTGTGTCAAAAAGAATTCTTAGATGGAGAAACTGATAAATATGTGTTAAGAAATCACTTATGTATCATGTTTCATAAGTTTGTATTTTAACACATTCCCTGCTTCCTATTAATTTTTTAAAATAATACGAAACATTAATTGGTGTATTTCTATTAAAGATAAAAATTAAAATGATACATTCAAAGTTTAACTCTTTAATTAGTTAAAGATTAATCATGTAAGTAGCATGACTAAATTCAATAATTGAGAGAGAAGGATTTCTTTCCTACTGTCTTTCAGTAAATTTTTCCATTGTTTTCTTCCATGGAGTCCTACATATAATGATAAAAGCATTTGGGCATATATCCGAAAGATGCCCCACCATGCCACAAGGGCACATGCTCCACTATGTTCACAGTAGTCTTATTTGTGATAGCCAGAAGCTGGAAACAATCCAGATATCCCACAGACATGTGGTTCATTTACACAATGAAATGCTATTCAGCTATTAAGAACAAAGACATCATGAATTTTGCAGGCAAATGGATAGAACTAGAAAATATCATCCTGAGTGAAGTATCTCAGACCCAAAAGGACATGCATGGTATGTACTGACTAATAAGTGGACAGTAGCTAAAACAGCACAGAATACCCAGGATACAATCCACAGAACTCAAAAAGGTTAACAAGCAGTAGGGTCTAAGTGAGGACGTTTCGATTCCATTAATGAGGCAGAAGAAAACAGAGGGCAGAGAAAAGGAGGGAGGGAATTGGGTGGGAGAGGCACAAAAAAGGGGGACCTGATCAAGTATTGGGGGCACCAGGAGTGAAGCCCCAAGGGCCACCAGAATGAATGGAATTAGATCCTGGGGAGGTAGGAGGTGGGGGACCCTCTAGGATGTACCAGAGACTCAAAAGGAGGAACTTTAGATGAAATGCCCAACAGTGCAAAGAAGGAACTTATAGAATCCACCTCCTGTAGGAAAACAGGGCATCAAGTGGAGGGATGGGGTTGCCATCCTACATTCAAAATCTCTGACCCAGAATTGTTCCTATATGAAAGAACTGCAGAGACAAAAATTGATAAGAGACTGAGGGAAAGGAAGCCCAGTAACCAGCCCAAATTGAAACCTATCTGAAGAGGAGGTTCCAAGGCATGAGGCTATTACTGATGTTATCTATGATGTACTTACAGAAAGGACCCTAGCATAACTGCCCTCTGAGAGGCCTAATAAACAGATGACTGAGACAGAAGCAGATACTTAAACCCACAATGGACAGAAGCCATGGACTCCTGTGGTTGAATTAGGGAAAGGCTGAAAGAAGCTGAGGAGGAGGGCTACCCCATAGGAAGA
This sequence comes from Rattus rattus, assembly GCF_011064425.1. Lineage (NCBI taxonomy): Eukaryota > Metazoa > Chordata > Mammalia > Rodentia > Muridae > Rattus > Rattus rattus. The sequence continues at coordinate 139,103,473 of NC_046159.1, read as the reverse complement.
CCAGAAGTTTCACTAACCCAGTCCCCTGAGATCTTTGAGACACTCATCCACCAACCAGGCAGCATACAGTAGCTGATCCAAGGTCACCAACACATACACAGCAGAGGACTGCCTGGTATGGCCTCAACGAGAGAAGAAACACCTAACCCTTGAGAGACTTAAGGCCCCAGAAAATAGGGAAGCCTGGTGGGGGTAGGGGCTGTAGGAGTATGGGGACATCCTCCTGGAGATTGGGAAGGAGGAATGGGATGAGAAACTGTCAGAGGGCAGAATGGAAGGGGCATAAAGAATAGACAGTAAGAAAAAGAACTTAAGGATAATAAAAAAAAGTGAAAAGAAACTTTTTTTTAACATGGGTACCTTTTTCTATAATTGAGCTTTCATCAAGTTTGTCAAATTCATGTTTTAAATCTCATACTAAATATGAAATGTTATATGCATGTATATGATACAGAGAATATGCCGTGTTTGTGCATGTTTTCTGTAAAACAGTAGGGTGTTTTATGTATTTTCATGGAAAGGCAAATGAATACAGGTATTATAAAAACATGGAATTTCATGTAGAAAACCATAAATAATGGTTAAGAAATAGTTCAGAGAATTAGATACAGTCCTTATTTGGGCATATAGATAGCTCTGTATTTAATTCCCAACATTACACATAATGGAATAGATGTAAAGACCACATAAAATTAGATAATCCATATAATCTAAAAAAATTCTGATAATTTGGCTAAAGGAGTTGAAATCAATATATTTGAAACAATGCAATATTGTTATAGCATCTCAGGTATAAAGTCATTTTAATGTTTATCAACATGATGTAATGTATTACACAGACCTACAAATGATTTTTCCGTTGTGACCGCATGAATGGAAATGTATAATGTTAAAGAGAAAAGCACACACTATGTATTTTAAGTTACACATAAAATCTAAAACTAATTCAATTGAAAAGCTAACAATATCACCAGAGGTTGAGAAATGTGTGTGTGACTGGGTAATGTCAATTGGAAGGAATAAAGTTTCATTTAAAGAAAAAGAATGATTTATTTCTCCTCTTTGAGTATTTTGTCCAGATGGTGAACATGGTAAAACATTGGCTCTACCAATCTCTACAGATTACACAGGGAATGTATTCCAATCTTCCCACCAGAAGAAATGGGTAGTATTTGAGATAATGTCAAGGCTGGTAGAGATAATTGAAATATTCACACTCATATTTATAAACCATAACATTATTTTATCCCCTGATACCAAAAAGATATAAAGGGATTTACATTTCCAGATGGATTATATCTGTAAATCCCAACATTTTACCAATCCAGTTATAAGCACATGCTTCTCATGTTTTCAAACTGAATTCTAGCTTTGTTCTTTCCAGTGTGGGACACCTGCAAATCTCTTTCTGAGTATGAATGTATAGGGATTGCTTTTAAACAATAAACTTCATCTAGATTGCCCTGTGACCTCCTTTTAACACTGTTGACAGTTATATCATAATTTCGAAAATGTTCTGAAACTAGAATAAGGGAAAGCAAATATAACTCTTTTCCATTTCATAAACGTGAAAGGCACATTCATTAAAAGAAAAAAACCACGTATGAACTTAGGAGGGTAAATGGAGTGGGGCAAGCAGGATAATCAAAGATAATTGAATGGGTAGATTTAATTGAAATATTTTATTTATTTATCCTTGTAACCATAAAACAATAAAAATAAATGAATTTAAAATTATTTGGACATTAGAAAACCAAACCAATATGGATCTGTTGGCATTCTAAATGCAGGTATCCAGTTATACCATTTGTTGAAGATGCTTTCTTTTTGCCTTGTATGGTTTTGGATTCTTTGTCAAAAATCAACTGTCCCTAGGTATGTGGGTTTATATCTGAGTCTTTGACTCTATTCCGTTGATGAGCCTACCTTTTTTTTTTATGTCAATACAATTTGAGTTTTTATTACTATTGCTCTGTAGTAAAGCTTGAAATCAGGGATCGTGATACCTACAGAAGTTCTTTTATTTTACAGAATTGTTTTAGCTACCATGGGTATTTTTGTGTTTCTATATGAAGCCAAAAAATGGTTTTCCAGGTCTGTAAATAGTTGTATTGGAATTTCTATGGGAATTGCATTGAATCTGAAGATTGTTTTTGGTAAGGTGACCATTTTCACTATGTTAATCTTATTGACTCATGAGCATGGGGGGGGTTCTTTTCATCTTTCTCAATGCCTTTCTTCAGAGACTTGAAGTTCTTGTCATACAGATCTTTCACTTACTCTATTAGAGCTACACCCAAGATGTTTTTTACATTACTTGTGGCTATTGTAAAGGGTGTTGTTTTCCTAATTTCTTTCTTGGCTCACTTATCATTTGTATAAAGGAAGGCTATTGGAATTTTTGAGTTAATTTTGTACCCAATCACATTGCCTAAGATGTTTTTCAGCTGTAGGAGTTCTCTGGTAGAATTTTTGGGGTCACTTCTGTATACTTTCACATCATCTGTGAATAGAAATCCTATGTATTCTTCTTTTCAACTTTTGTTCCCTTGATATGGCTGACTTTTTGCTCTAGCTTGAACATCAAGTATAATATGGAATAAATAAAGAGTAAACAGCCTTGTCTTGTCCCTGATTTTAATGGAATTGCTTTATTTTTCTCAATTTAATTTGATGTTGGCTATTGGCTTTTGTATATTGCCTTTATTGAGTTTAGCTATGTGCCTTCTATACCTGATCTCTCTAAAACGTTTAACAACAACAACAACAACAAAAAATAATGTTGGAATTTCTCAAAGTCTTTTTCAGCATCAAATGAGGTAACCTTTCCCCCCTCTTGGTTTGTTTATATAGATTAATGGATGACTCTGATGGATTGTCATATATGCATGTTGTGGAGTAAGAGAAACACTCCTCTACTGCCATTTAGAGTGCTTACTTGTATAAATACTTTGAAAATCAATTGGGTAGTTTCTCAGAATAATTTGGAGTAGTTCTACTTCAAGACCCAGCTATACCATTACCAGGCATATACCCAAAAGATGTTCCCCAGCACCACAAGAAACTTGTTCAACTAGTTTTATAACAGCTTTATTGGTAATGGCCAGAAACTGGAATCAACATAATTGTCCTTCAACAGAAGAATGGATAAAGAAAATGTGGTATATTTATAAAGAATACTGCTCAGATTTTTTTCTTTTAAATATCATAAAAATTTCAGGCAAATGAATGGGAGTAGAAAATATCATCCTCAGTGAGGTAGCCCAGATCCAGAAAGACACACATGGTATATATTCATTTACTAATAGATTAGCCATAAATTATAGAATAACCATACCAGTAACAATCCACAGACCCAAGGCAGCTAAAATAGCAAAATCCAAAGACCCAAAGCAGCTAAGAATCAGGAAATCCCCAGGTAAGTATGCTTGAAGTTCATACTTACCTGGCATGAGGCTCTAAAATAGGCAAAGGAAGTTGATGGAGAGCAAGAACTTAGTGGGAGAGGACATGGGAGGGCAATAAAGGTAGGGGATCAGGTGTGGGGAGAGCAGGGTGGTGATGATGAGAGAGGATTAGGAGAGAGAGAGAGCAGAAATCAGTGTTAGGGGTTGTCTCAGAGACCCAGGACAAAGGATGCTCCTTTGAGCCTAGAGTGGTGAGCCTACTTGAGACTCCTAGCAGCTGGAAAAATGGAGATAGAAGTGTCCACCTCTTGTAGCCAGGCAGAACTTTGAGAGAAGGGAAGGGGACATTGACCTACTCACAAAATCTTCAATCCAAAATTTATTCTCCATACAAAATGTACAGGGATAAAAATGGAGAAGATACATGAGAGAATGGCCAGGTAATGACTGACCCAACATGAGACCCAGCTCAGGGGAGAGAGCTAACCTCTGACCCTATTAAAGATACTACACTTCCAGCAACTGATGGAAACAGATGCAGAGACCCACAGTCAAACATTTGGCAGAAGTCAAGGAGTCTTGTGGAGAAGTCAGGGAAGGATTTAGGGAGCAAGAGGGGTCAAGGACACCAAAAGAAGAGCTACAGAGCCAACTAACCTGGGCGAGCCCATCTGGACTCACAAAGACTGAACCACCAACCAAAGAGCATGCTTGTACTGTACCTAGGCCCTCTAGATATTTGTAATAGATGTGCACTTTGGTTTCCATGTGAGTCTTTTAACAATTGGATCAGAGACTGCCTCTGACTCTGTTGCCTGCCCTTTGATCACCTTCCCTGAGCTGGGCTTCTCTCTCTGGCTTCAGTGGAACAGGATACAGTGGGGTCATGTTTGTTCCCAGGGGCACTGGATGCCCTTTCTCTGAGGAGTAGGGGAGAGGATAGCAGAGGGAAGGCTATGTGATGGTGGTCTGGGTGGGAGGAGAGGAAGGAGATGGTCAGGTGCATCTGTAGTTGTACCTTTACCATAGCACAGGTGAGAAGCCGTGTCTAGCTCTACCCCCACCTCCACCATCCAGGCCACCAACCCACATTTGTGTCCTTGGCCAATCCCTCATAGGAACCATAGGCCTTGGCGATGTTGTATTTCTGTACAAACTCCCATGTCCAGTTCATGTCTCACGCAGTTACTGCTGCCACCTAGTGTTGGATTCAGAGTTGAGATGTGGAAGACAAAGTAGATGAGACATAAGCAGTGGAGGAGGCTGCAATATGGAGCTTTTAGCCTCCTCCAAGATGGCTAGGAAAGAGATTACTGTCAGGGGTTGCGGGGCAGATGGACAGTGGAAAGTCAGACTTAAGCTGTGCTTCGTACATGGTAAGATTGAATAAAGAGGAAAAGAGAGTCTCTATGTGAGCCCAGGTTCCAGTCTAGGACTGCATAATGATGTAGCATCCCAGCAGCTGATACCCACACCTGGCAAACCACAAGCACCTCGGGTTTACAAGACGGGGTGAAGAGGAGGATCGAATTGAAAACAAGTCTCTCATGGCTTTGGAGACCAAACGAAGGATCCCCTTCTCTTCTCAGAGTTACCTCCTGTCTCAGACCCAGGGAATCTTCTTCCCTCACATTCAGAATTCTCTCATTCCTTGAACTAGGGACTCAGGGCTCTACTCTTCCCTCAGACCCACTGGCTTCCAAGGAAGGTGCACCTGGTGCTCTGAGGGAGGCATTGAGCTCAGCATGGTGGTAAAGTGGCTGACAATTAAAGGAGCCTACAGGACGCCCCAGTCCCAGAGCAGTGCCATTTTGGACATCTTCTGCCTGAAAGGTCAGGAGGGTGGGGGTAGTGGGATGCTGGGAGCAAGGCCAATGTAACCATAGCTACACCCTGCCACTTCCTCCAGAGGAGTAGGGCTCTGCTCTTCCAGCATTGGCCTTGATTAACACTTTGACTCTTAGGGATACGACTGAGGAGTTGTGGATGGGAGAAACAGTCACTTCTACAATGATTTGGGTTCTAGTCTCTAACTCTAGCTCACCTTTTCTCCCTTCTCCTACCAATCCTCCCTCCTCTCTTCCCTTCCTCCTCCCTTTGCTCCATCTAATCTCTACTCTTAATCACTCCATATTCCCCAAAATATTTTAGAAAAATCAGTTGTATATGTCTCATATCTGATGTCTTGTGTTTTTCCTTTGAAGTATACATATGCCTACATTATAAAACTTGAGGAAAATTTCAACCTCCACAAATACTGAAAGAATTAATCCAGTTATCATGCCTAGTACCCAATGATTTATTTCAACTCACAATAAAATGTATGATTTTGCCTGATCATTAGTTAATACATTATGCATACTGTGAAAAGAAAAGCTTACAAATGAATGAGACTATATTTTCCTCCAAGCCACTATAAAGATTGTATCAGGGAAACATATAGAAGAAATATTATAAGCATTTTCTAATATGATATTAAATGTAGCTATTCCAGGAAACTGAAAATTAATTGAGAAATAAGACTGTGCCACTATTTTAAGCTAGTAAGGTTATTTGGTATTCCTGTGGTTTCCATAGAGGCTCAAAATTATGGTATATAGTTAGTGAAAGGAGCACTCAATTATTTTATTGTCAACTTAAGGGAAACAGAATTCTGTAGAGAGGATGGGACTTTTTCATAACCCATTAAGTTTGACAACAGAACCAACTATAGACACAAGACATGAGAATTTTCCCCTATTTACTCTGTTTCCTTTTTATAGATTTTATATATAATTATATTTCACAAATCATAAATTGAGCTATCATATGTCTGTCGCCCATTGAAAAGTATGTTGGAGTTTAAAAGGAGAATAAACTCTGTCCTGCTTATAAGTAAGAGTCAGCCAGAGAAGGCAATTATGTAAACCTATGCTCATGACAGTGTGAAGGCTGCCGCATGACATACTCTACATGTATACACAGGGCAGGGTGAACACCTAAGTCTAGATAACGCATGATCTCAGAAATGTATGTAGAAAACTAAATGTGTGAACCTGCCTGTCTTTGAAAAAATGTCATCTGACAGCAGTGGAGCCCAAAGGAAATATATTCCAGAGTAAAACAAAAGTATACATACAAGGAAACATCAACACAAGCTGAATGACTCAGTTAGCAGTTACAGTCACAGCTAACACAGGGAATCAAGAGAGACAATGGAAAAGGATCCAAAGACATCTTACAAATTACGTAAGCCTTGGAGACAGCAAGATAAGTGGAAAAAGAAAGATGCATCTATGATTATTTGGGACTAGAATTATATTCTATTGACATCGTAAAGAACAGCAAAAAGGAAAAGAAGTTTCATTTCCTCAAAATTTATGAGAGAGATGATGCTGAATCAATTTTGGCAAAGTATCTCACAGAGTAGCATCACAGGTCTTCTATATGATAGAGACGCAAGAACCAAATGAGAGCCAAACTGAAAAGCATGAGGGTGAAGGAATTATTACAGAAGAGTTATTTTTTGCACTTTGTTCTCCTTGTTTTAATATTACTCTTAAGAATTAATAAATTCTCTAATCTCACAATAAGATTCAGGCTAAAGAATATGACCCACTAAATGCAAACCCCACTTTTTTTAAAGCAGTTTATTTTTAAAAAAATCTGGTTTATCAAATCACATACACTATTAGAAGCATAACTATTGAAGTGGCCCAGTGGGGTGTTCACACAGTACCTGAAAATACAACTAAAAATGGGGTCTGCTAGGTATTAAGCTTTAGGTTCCTATGAGACCTGTTGATGAATGGCTTTCGTTAGCATACAGTGAGAAGTAGAGTTCCAAGTGTAGTAGCTGATGCCTCAGAGCTCCATTTAAACAAAACAGAAATGAAAACCTTCCCCTCCGAGTGGGGAGACTTCAACTATCATCTATTTCCTTGGTGCAAACACAAGCCAAGTTACCCTCCCCAAACCTCACTCTTATTACCAACAATGTCATTAAGTCCAAATATATTTTACTTTCATCCTTAAAAGTATATTAAAATAGTTGAATACATATTGGGTATTAATAATGCTTCAGATGACATTAAACATGTTTCTTCTCCATCTTAGAGACTGGTATTATAATATATCATTGGTTAAGGAACAGGATCTCTCTATAGGTCAGTTGCCTTTATTTTATTTTATTTTATTTTATTTTATTTATTTTTTTAATTAACTTGAGTATTTCTTATATACATTTGAAAAAGTTATTCCCTTTTCCCGGTTTCCGGCAAACATCCCTCCCCTCCCCTTCCTTATGGGTGTTCCCCTCCCCTCCCCATTGCCGCCCTCCCCCCAACAGTCTAGTTCACTGGGGGTTCAGTCTTAGCAGGACCCAGGGCTTCCCCTTCCACTGGTGCTCTTACTAGGATATTCATTGTTACCTATGAGGTCAGAGTCCAGTGTCAGTCCATGTATAGTCTTTAGGTAGTGGCTTAGTCCCTGGAAGCTCTGGTTGCTTGGCATTGTTGTACATATGGGGTCTCGAGCCCCTTCAAGTTCTTCCAGTTCTTTCTCTGATTCCTTCAACGGGGGTCCTATTCTCAGTTCAGTGGTTTGCTGCTGGCATTCGCCTCTGTATTTGCTGTATTCTGGTTGTGTCTCTCAGGAGCGATCTACATCCAGCTCCTGTCGGTCTGCACTTCTTTGCTTCATCCATCTTGTCTAATTGGGTGGCTGTATATGTATGGGCCACATGTGGGGCAGGCTCTGAATGGGTGTTTCTTCAGTCTCTGTTTTAATCTTTGCCTCTCTCTTCCTGCCAAGGGTATTCTTGTTCCCTTTTAAAGGAGTGAAGCATTCACATTTTGATCATCCGTCTTGAGTTTCATTTGTTCTAGGCATCTAGGGTAATTCAAGCATTTGGGCTATAGCCACTTATCAATGAGTGCATATCATGTATGACTTTCTGTGATTGGGTTAGCTCACTCAGGATGATATTTTCCAGTTCCAACCATTTGCCTATGAATTTCATAAAGTCGTTGTTTTTGATAGCTGAGTAATATTCCATTGTGTAGATGTACCACATTTTCTGTATCCATTCCTCTGTTGAAGGGCATCTGGGTTCTTTCCAGCTTCTGGCTATTATAAATAAGGCTGCAATGAACATAGTGGAGCACGTGTTTTTTTTATATGTTGGGGCATCTTTTGGTATATGCCCAAGAGAGGTATAGCTGGATCCTCAGGCAGTTCAATGTCCAATTTTCTGAGGAACCTCCAGACTGATTTCCAGAATGGTTGTACCAGTCTGCAACCCCACCAACAATGGAGGAGTGTTCCTCTTTCTCCGCATCCTCGCCAGCATTTTCTGTCACCTGAGTTTTTGATCTTAGCCATTCTCACTGGTGTGAGGTGAAATCTCAGGGTTGTTTTGATTTGCATTTCCCTTATGCCTAAGGATGTTGAACATTTCTTTAGGTGTTTCTCAGTCATTCGGCATTCCTCGGCTGTGAATTGTTTGTTTAGCTCTGAACCCCATTTTTAATAGGGTTATTTGTCTCCCTGCGGTCTAACTTCTTGAGTTCTTTGTATATTTTGGATATAAGGCTCTTTCTGTTGTAGGATTGGTAAAGATCTTTTCCCAATCTGTTGGTTGCCGTTTTGTCCTAACCACAGTGTCCTTTGCCTTACAGAAGCTTTGCAGTTTTATGAGATCCCATTTGTCGATTCTTGATCTTAGAGCATAAGCCATTGGTGTTTTGTTCAGGAAATTTTTTCCAGTGCCCATGTGTTCCAGATGCTTCCATAGTTTTTCTTCTATTAGTTTGAGTGTGTCTGGTTTGATATGGAGGTCCTTGATCCACTTGTACAGGGTGATAAGCATGGATCGATCTGCATTCTTCTACATGTAGAACCAGCACCATTTGCTGAAAATGCTATCTTTTTTCCATTGGATGGTTTTGGCTCCTTTGTCAAAAATCAAGTGACCACAGGTGTGTGGGTTCATTTCTGGGTCTTCAATTCTGTTCCATTGGTCTATCTGTCTGTCTCTGTACCAATACCATGCAGTTTTTATCACTATTGCTCTGTAATACTGCTTGAGTTCAGGGATAGTGATTCCCCTTGAAGTCCTTTTATTGTTGAGGATAGCTTTAGCTATCCTGGGTTTTTTGTTATTCCAGATGAATTTGCAAATTGTTCTGTCTAACTCTTTGAAGAATTGGATTGGTATTTTGATGGGGATTGCATTGAATCTTTAGATTGCTTTTGGTAAAATGTCCATTTTTACTATATTAATCCTGCCAATCCATGAGCATGGGAGATCTTTCCATCTTCTGAGGTCTTCTTCAATTTCTTTCTTCAGTGTCTTGAAGTTCTTATTGTACAAATCTTTTACTTGCTTGGTTAAAGTCACACCGAGGTACTATATATTATTTGGGTCTATTATGAAGGGTGTCATTTCCCTAATTTCTTTCTCAGCTTGTTTCTCTTTTGTGTAGAGGAAGGCTACTGATTTATTTGAGTTAATTTTATACCCAGCCACTTTGCTGAAGTTGTTTATCAGCTTAGCAGTTCTCTGGTGGAACTTTTGGGATCACTTAAATATACTATCATATCATCTGCAAATAGTGATATTTTGACTTCTTCTTTTCGATCTGTATCCCCTGACCTCCTTTTTTGTTGTCTGATTGCTCTGGCTAGAACTTCAAGAACTATATTGAATAAGTAGGGAGAGAGGCAGCCTTCTAGTCCCTGATTTTAGTGATTGCTTTGAGTTTCTCTCCATTTAGTTTAATGTTAGCCACTGGTTTGCTGTATATGGCTTTTACTATGTTTAGGTGTGGGCCTTGAATTCCTATTCTTTCCAGGAATTTTATCATGAAGGGGTGTTGAATTTTGTCAAATGCTTTCTCAGCATCTAATGAAATGATCATGTGGTTTTGTTCTTTCAGTTTGTTTATATAATGGATCACATTGATGGTTTTCCGTATATTAAACCATCCCTGCATGCCTGGGATGAAGCCTACTTGATCATGGTGGATGATTGTTTTGATGTGCGCTTGGATTCGGTTTGCCAGAATTTTATTGAGTACTTTTGCGTCGATATTCATAAGGGAAATTGGTCTGAAGTTCTCTTTCTTTGTTGGGTCTTTGTGTGGTTTAGGCATAAGAGTAATTGTGGCTTCATAGAAGGAATTCGGTAGTGCTCCATCTGTTTCAATTTTGTGGAATAGTTTGGATAATATTGGTATGAGGTCTTCTATGAAGGTCTGATAGAATTCTGCACTAAACCCGTCTGGACCTGGGCTCTTTTTTGGTTGGGAGACTTTAATGACTGCTTCTATTTCCTTAGGAGTTATGGGGTTGTTTAACTGGTTTATCTGTTCCTGATTTAACTTCGGTACCTGGTATCTGTCTAGGAAATTGTCCATTTCCTGCAGATTTTCATGTTTTGTTGAATATAGGCTTTTATACTAAGATCTGATGATTTTTTGAATTTCCTTTGAATCTGTAGTTATGTCTCCCTTTTCATTTCTGATTTTGTTAATCTGGACACACTCTCTGTGTCCTCTCGTTAGTCTGGCTAAGGGTTTATCTATCTTGTTGATTTTCTCAAAGAACCAACTTTTGTTTCTGTTGATACTTTCTATGGTCCTTTTTGTTTCTACTCGGTTGATTTCAGCTCTGAGTTTGATTATTTCCTGCCTTCTACCCCTCCTGGGTGTATTTGCTTCTTTTTGTTCTAGAGCTTTTAGGTGTGCTGTCAAGCTGCTGACATATGCTCTTTCCTGTTTCTTTCTGCAGGTACTCAGCGCTATGAGTTTTCCTCTTAGCACAGCTTTCATTGTGTCCCATAAGTTTGGGTATGTTACCTTCATTTTCATTAAATTCTAAAAAGTTTTTAATTTCTTTCTTTATTTCTTCCTTGACCAGGTTATCATTGAGTAGAGCATTGTTCAATTTCCACGTATATGTGGGCATTCTTACCTTATTGTTATTGAAGACCACCAGCTTTACCTCTTGGTGGTCTCATAGGATTCAGGGGATTATTTCTATCCTTCTGTATCTGTTGAGGCCTGTTTTTTGACCAATTATATGGTCAATTTTGGAGAAAGTACCATGAGGAGCTGAGAAGAATGTACATCCTTTTGCTTTAGGATAATATGTTCTATAATTATCTGCTAAGTCTATTTGGTTTATGGATTCTCTTAATCTGTCTACGTCTCTGTTTAATTTCTGTTTCCATGATCTGTCCATTGATGAGAGTGGGGTGTTGAAATCTCCTACTATTATTGTGTGAGGTGCAATGTGTGTTTTGAGCTTTAGTAAGGTTTCTTTTTTACGTATGTAGGTGCCCTTGTATTTGGGGCATAGATATTTAGGATTGAGAGTTCATCTTGGTGGATTTTTCCTTTGATAAATATGAAGTGTCCTTCCTTATCTATTTTGATGACTTTTAGTGAAAATTGATTTTATTTGATATTAGAATGGCTACTCCAGCTTGCTTCTTCCGACCATTTGCTTGGAAAGTTGTTTTCCAGCCTTTCACTCTGAGGTAGTGTCTGTCTTTGTCTCTGAGGTGTGTTTCCTGTAGGCAGCAGAATGCAGGGTCCTTGTTGTGTATCCAGTTTGTTAATCTATTCTTTTTATTGGGGAGTTGAGGCCATTGATGTTGAGAGATATTAAGGAATAGTGATTATTGCTTCCTGTTATATTCATATTTGGATGTGAGGTTATGTTTGTGTGCTTTTCTTCTGTTTGTTTTGTTGCCAAGACGATTAGTTTCTTGCTTCTTCTAGGGTATAGCTTGCCTCCTTATGTTGGGCTTTACCATTTATTATCCTTTGTAGTGCTGGATTTGTAGAAAGATATTGTGTAAATTTGGTTTTGTCATGGAATATCTTGGTTTCTCCATCTATGTTAATTGAGAGTTTTACCGGATACAGTAACCTGGGCTGGCATTTGTGTTCTCTTCGGGTCTGTATGACATCAGTCCAGGATCTTCTGGCCTTCATAGTTTCTGGCGAGAAGTCTGGTGTGATTCTGATAGGTCTGCCTTTATATGTTACTTGACCTTTTTCCCTTACTGCTTTTAATATTCTTTCTTTATTTTGTGCGTTTGTTGTTTTGACTATTATGTGACGGGAGGTGTTTCTTTTCTGGTCCAATCTATTTGGAGTTCTGTAGGTTTCTTGTATGCCTATGGGTATCTCTTTTTTTAGGTTAGGGAAATTTTCTTCTATGATTTTGTTGAAGATATTTACTGATCCTTTGAGCTGGGAGTCTTCACTCTCTTCTATACCTATTATCCTTAGGTTTGATCTTCTCATTGAGTACTGGATTTCCTGTATGTTTTGGACCAGTAGCTTTTTCCGCTTTACATTATCTTTGACAGTTGAGTCAATGATTTCAATGGAATCTTCTGCTCCTGAGATTCTCTCTTCCATCTCTTGTATTCTGTTGGTGAAGCTCATATCTACAGCTCCTTGTCTCTTCTTTTGGTTTTCTATATCCAGGGTTGTTTCCATGTGTTCTTTCTTGATTGCTTCTATTTCCATTTTTAATTCCTTCAGCTGTTTGTTTGTGTTTTCCTGGAATTCTTTCAGGGATTTTTGTGACTCCTCTCTATGGGCTTCTACTTGTTTATTTATGATTTCCTGGAATTCTTTCAGGGATTTTTGTGACTCCTTCGATCAGTTGCCTTTTAATGATATTAACATGGTAGCTCATCTTAGCAGAAGAATCTACTTGCTGACAATAACCCGTTCATCGAAAGCAATTAATTAACTCCTTTATTTGACCACCATGAGCAATGATTTAATGTGTTAATGAGTATATTTTGATATTTTAGGTGTTTTGTCTCAAAACAAGTCTGTTTAGATACTTCACTTTATAGTAAAGGAGGGCCTTGAACATTTGTATGTAATTTCTGTTGTAATTATGAGAGTCAAAATCAAAATAGTATTGACATAGTACCACTTGAAATTTTAAATCATCAACTCCCCCATTCCAACTTCTACCGTTTAAAATATTTCAACCATTAGATATAGAATATAATTAAAGTAGAAATCGCATTTTAAGATTCAGAAAATTTAGTTACTGAGATAAGTTGTTCTTAGCATTTAACTGCAATTCCCAAAAGTAAATTGTGCTAAAAATTATGATCATGACCTCATGGATGAATCTGGTGATGCTAGTAGAATAGACTTCTACAACTTTAATGAAAATTTTTTGTAGTAATTGCTGTTCTCCTATGATTTGGATACCATTATGCTGATTTCCTAGTTGGTCAACACAGAGTTCAAGAAAATTAAGTAGACTATCCACAACTGCGAACATTGATAGGAATTGTGATTTTAAGGCCTGAGGGCATACATGTGTTTCTGATTGATTTCATAGTATACCTTAAAGTATACTTACTTTGTTAATATCAGCTTTTCCAAATGCACATATGCATGTTATATTATTTTCTGTCATTTTCTTAATCACAAAACACAAGGAGGCTGCTCCCAATCCAAGACTACAGGAAGATTTTAAAAATATAATAACAATTTTGCTTAAATAGGTTAGGGACAATCAGTTCTTATAAAAAGTAAAGAAAATCTTCATTGTAATAATAATAATAATAATAATAATAATAATAACAATAATAATAGTATTGATAAAATGTTCTTATAACATTGACAAAATGGGGTATATTTTAACATATTAAGAGCATGGAATACAAGTTTGATGTGGAAGAAGCGGAATACAAATGAGAATAAGAGAATAAAACATTAAGTATGGAAGGCCAGAGTTTAGTACTTTACATGTATGACATTCCTTAATCCACCAAGAAACCCTATTAAATAGGCATTGTCATCTATGTATTACATTTAAAGAAACTAAACAAAGGTCATAAAAGATCAAGCAGAAATCACTTTAACAGAAGCTAAAATGGAAGATCAAATTTAACCTTTCACAAAAATTGTACCATATCTACTCCATGATATACACTGCCTGATAGTTATCAAAGCCTCATGGAGAAGTCAGCATGTCAATTATCTTTTAGGACTAAGTTATAAAGGCATAACTAGAAAGGAATGTTCAAGTCTACAAAGCCAACTCTAGAAATGCACTAGTAATACTGCATGCTTGATAATTGCACACTGAATGCAGTTACATGACATTCATGGTTTCCACTCTCAAATAGATTCTAAGTCCTCACAGAATCCCGTTTTCTTCTGACACAGCCTCTACTTTCTCATGCTTTCTTACCGTTCTGAATCCAAATATACAACCCTACTTGCTATTAAGCAAATACCTGAAATGCCTGCGAATACACATAAGTTCTTGTCATTCTTTCAAAAACATTGTATTTTTTAAAAGAAACCATTGTCATGAAAAACTACTCTATAATCATGAAGCCTTCTAAATCTAACAAAGTTGACTAAGCAAATAAATGTGAGTAGGTCAGGAACAGGAACTCAGTGAATATGTAAAGAAGAAATTTGTTGGATAAACAAGAGTAAACAAATTCTAAAGGTAAAAGATCAAAGAATCAAAGACAAGTCTGATACAGTAATCCTTCTCTCAGAGAGTTAACCCAATACAGAATTTATGTCCACTACAGGAATCTGATATTTGAAGGTAATAGCTTCACCCAAAGGGAAATGAGTGTTTTAAAATCAAAATTACATTTCCCTTCCAGAAATAAGCCAAAACATCCATTTTACCTGTATCTATTTTTTAGTAATAAAGTTAGGGTTTTGTTACAGGAAAAGAAATAGTGTATTAATGTCTGAGATTAAACATGACAGTCCCAGTTTTTAAATATATATTTCTGTGCAGTGGGATGCCCATTGTGGTTGGGCTTCTCTCTTTGCAAAGAAAATGAGATCGATATAGAAACTAGACAATGAACTAGACGGTCATCAGAGAAATAAGAGGGAGAGGAGGATGAGCCAAGAAATAGAAGGGAGAAGAAGGAGAATATAGATGGCTGTATACATAATTCTTATTCCACAATTTTTACCCACAAAGGCTCTGTAGTTTCATTGGTTGAATGTCGAAGGCACAAGGTTGAATTAACATCACATAGAACAAGGGGTAAGAAATCAGATGTAATCATTCTATGCCATAGGCACTAATCTTTGATCTCAGCTGCACCTTTCTTTTTGTTTTGTACCTGCCTAGGACAGTGCTTATACCTGTGTACAGAATCTTGTCCTGTCAAACATTATCAGATAATAATATTCCTCTTAATATTCCTTTCTCCATGTCTTCAGAACTTCCAGACTCTTTGTTGCATTTAAACATATCCTCTTCCACCATTCTCTAACAAACAGAAATTTGTTGCTCCAAACCAACTGTCACTTTTAACTCAGAACCTTATTTTGATCTGTGATTATTTTAAATGTTCTATTTCATGGATTTCATAGGATTCTCTTCCTGCCCCATCTTTCTGTCATTTAACCTGAGAAATATTACTGTCCCCAATATTGAAATTTCTGAGCAATTTTAGCACAAGGCATATTTTCCTCTCACCCTCTAAATTCTCCTTGGAAATTCCTTTTATTTATACTGGATATCTTTGTGTTAAAATATCTGAATAATGTCACCTGTATGTTTTTATTGATATTGGATAATTAATCAAAATATGCCCTCCTTTTTTATTTTTGTCTTCCTCTTTCCTTTCTCTAAACACTCCTATATACCCTGTCCTCTGCTCTTTTTTAAAAATCCGTAGCCTTTAAAAAATGAACAGAAATCAGGGGGGTTATATGAAAGGCTTCAGAGGAAGAAACGAGAATAAAGTAATATAATCTCAAAAACTAAAAGAAATATTTTTAACGTTCTTGAATATGTATGAGAAATACAAACTTCTTACTTAATACATGAATGACCAAACTCCTTCTTGCTAAAACTAATCTATATACATGTTTCACCAAGCCTTAACAGCATCATTCTAAATTTCTACCTGACACATTAGTTTTCCAGCCTTTTCCAAGTTTGCTGCTGTGGTATGCAACAATGTAGAGAAAACAAACTGCTGAACTAAATTCCAGGACACTGTGATCTTCATCTTACTCTCTATTATACAAGGACTATTCTAGGTGATAAGTTCTGATATTTGTGCCTCTAAAATATTTCTCAACATTTTCTTCTTTCCTCTCCTAGTTATATCCATATATCTATGGACCACTATTACCACTTAATAAAGAAAGGAGAAGAGTCTTTCACACATTTGACATGTCTTCATGCATTTTACATGATCTCTAAAAGTAAGTATTCTTAATTTTATTTTAAAAAATAAATTTTTTAAAAGCAAGCAGAATTACATAATCCTATGTTAACTCATTTTTTATGTAACACTTTGATCCAGAAAAGGCCACTACTCCAGTTTATTTCACATTCACGCTATTTATTATGTTAGCATCCCTGAATACAATTAAGTTGTTTTCCCTAAGTGTACAGAACTGTTCCTTGATTCTTCTAATTCCTAAACTCTGACTCAGTTTATTTCACAGTATATTGACATTGAATATGCATGTACAGAATGTTATAGCTTCAAGATGATGTGCTACACTTACCTATAATTAAATCTCTAGACTCTGACCTCCTGTGTTGAAAGGACACCCCATCAGGTCTATGATGATGTGATTAAAAGTATAGAACAAAGCTGTAGAAGTGAAACTGAAGATTTGGAACCAAGGGAAACTAAAACATATCTTTTAGATTGCAGAACTATTTAGTATAATAGAAGTAGCATTATCATTTTAAAAGCACATACCTTTGCAGCATAAAGAATGCTTTTTGGGGTTGGGGATTTAGCTCAGTGGTAGAGCGCTTGCCTAGCAAGCACAAGGCCCTGGGTTCGGTCCCCAGCTCCGGGGAAAAAAAAAGAATGCTTTTGAACGGGTAACATTGTTGCAAATTGGAGAAGCATGTGCAATGAGTGAAGAAATGTCAATGTGGGAAAAACTCTTTTAATATCTTGATGAAAACATAACGGTGGCATTTTCTAAGGATGGTACTAAGTTAAATTGTAGTTCATACAATAGAATGAATGATAGGGAGAAAGGGATAGCAGAAAATCAGGACAATAGAGATGACATGAACAAGATTGAATTGATGGAAAATTTTTATAATGTCTGGATTGAATAAGGGGAGAAAGCAAAACCTGAAAGAGTTCCCAGGCATTTAGGGACATATCCAAGCATTTCCCCAATAGCCAATACTAAGTATACAGAAGGGCAATGGGCAACGTTGGATAAAGGTAATGAATTTGGCAATAGAGTATAAAATATCAGACAGGACGCTTATTTGGTAAACATTTGGCAAACATGCATAATTTCTTCTGAACATAGTGATATGACAACTTAACCTTGATAAATTAAACTAAGGGGACCTTCAATGTTTTGTCACACTGTATCTATCTGTTTTAAATTGAAACAATGCCTCCTTCAGGAAGAAAGGAGACCCATCAGACTCAAGAAACAAATGAAACATAATGGTACTCTGAAAGTCCAAAATGCGTAGAAGTATGAAGAAATACAGAAAGTTTAAGATTCACAAATCCCCTTGCTAATGCTATGAGACCAGTATATATTAATTCGAGACAGGAGATTCTGATAGAATCTGTTTGCCAGGTGGAAAGGATGCTCTTGGAATATGAGCCTCACATGCCATCACTGTGCTGGAATAGACTTTTCAATTATGCAACTATCTCTGGTCACCCGTGCTCTTGTAAATAACACCAGTAAAAGCATTGATCTGCCAGGCTGCACTTTGGTAGATCATTTCTTTGTTATTTGTTCCAAGGGAAGATGACAAAAATTTCTGCTCACATCTTCCAAGGAAACGTAATTCAACCCACACACTTATTGACACTCTTGATGTATCCAGGAAAAATGTAGGATTTCCTTTGACAGTTTGACTTAGTGAAGATATGAATAATTTCAATTCAATATACTCTGTTAAACAGTATCATATCTACTTGTGATACAGTCTCTCATATGTGGCAAGTCAAAAGTACAGAAAATGCTAAAAGCACATGCACCATGATTCAATTAATGGAGAAGATAGATGACATAATTACTCTGTACTGTGTCACCCATAAGTTGCTAATAACCAAAGGGAAGAAAAAACTGAAATTGTAACACTCTGTATTCTATATTTTAATTAATTGCAAAAATAAACTTGTTTCACTCAAAAACTATAATATGTATTCACTTAAATACTTGCTAAGAATAAATATTGTATCGTTTCCATAATTCAATTCCCCCTGCAGTTTAAAACAACTTCAGTTCAATTTGTTCAACATGTTTTATAAATACTTGCACAATTATTTTAGAGCAATTAGTATTTATGGGTAAGGAACTGAAAGAGTTGAGATCAGGAACAGTAGAGTGGGCAAAGATTCTGTGATTGTATCATTAACAGACATGGATAAAAGACTCCCAGGTTTGGTCCCTGTTTTTTCCCACACTGGTGAAAATTAAAGGCTATGCAGTTCTTCTGTTGGCTTTTAAGATGTTTCTGGTGCTGGTGAGGGTGAGGCCTTTTGTTAGTTTGTTGGTCTGGTTTGCAGGGACAGGGCCACAGGCGTGCTAAAACAGCATTTGCCCACTGAGCTGTACAATGTTGTTGTCTGAGTGAGTTGTACAATGTTACAGTTAGAATGAGTTATACAGTGTTACAGTCTGAGTACTTCTCACTGCTATGAAGTTAGCATAAACTTAATGATACAGACTACAGAGTAATTATGACATCCATCTTCTCCATTAATTTAATCATGGTGTAAGAGCTTTTAGTATTAATTTTTGAATCTTGGGATGCTATATGAGACACTGTATCATGAGTGAATATCATACTGTTTAACACATTATATGTAAACAAAAATTTGCACTGGGAATTTTTTACATGTACCTTAAGGCAAACTGTTAAAAGGAATTCCTGTACACAATCTATCACAATAGAAATGGAAAAGGATAAAAACCTTTAAATTGTCCAAAGAAATGGTATGTGGGAGAGAGAGTGTGTATATACTGAATGTGTATATGTGTATGGGTATATGTGTGTGTGTGTGTGTGTGTGTGTGTGTGTGTATGTGTGTGTGTGTTTGTGAATGTGTATTGTACGTATATTTGTTTGTGGGTGTGTTATATATGTATGTGTATACATGTGTGTATGTGTGTATATTGTATGTATATCTGCGTATGTGTGTATATGTGTGTGAATGTATACTATACGCATGTGCATATGTGTTTTTGTGTGTAGGTATGTGTGTGAAAGAGATGAATGTGTGAGAATATGTGTGTGGTGGTATGTGTCTACTGTTCGTGTGTATTGTATGTGTGTATGTATGTCTGTGAGTCTGTGTATGTGTGTGTGTGTGTATGTGTGTGGGTTTGTGTGTGTGTCTGTCTGTCTATATATAAGCATACAACACTGGCCTGGAGAGTGTTTGTAAAGAGAGTTTCTCAGTATTTCTCAGAAAACACCTTGTTCTAGTCTTTCCTAAATATGTCCTTACCTGAAATGAACAGGTAATGTTAGTTTAGGAAATGCTTCTTCAAACTCTGAAGTAGACACATTTTTACCAAAGTGAGCACAAAACCCAACCAACCAAAGAAACAAAAACAAGACATCCTCATGTGCCTTGATGTTTGAGAGGAAGGGGAACACTAAGCTAATGGGTTAAAATTATTAATTTAATAGTGTGGAGCTGAATATCTATGACTAAACATGAAAAGAGATAAGCAATAAAGTCTCTCTCCTGAAAACAAGCAGCTAGTTTTATAAAAATTAAAAAAAAACTGTCTGCACAACTCCTGAGGAGGAAAAGCATGCACTCTTTCTTGCAATGTTAAATAAGAAGCTTTCTGTAGCAGCATTTCCTGGGGTCTAAGTTGTATATCAGATAGCCAATGGGATATTATTAGACATGAAATTTCTGTGAAATCACAGCTGCTTGGCAAAGAAGTCCTAAGTAATTTAATGTACAATGGAGAGCATTTTAAAAGATGGTCATGGGTACAAGCGAACATATGGTGACTCTCAAAGGGCAGGCCCGAGACCTCTTCCACTTGGCAGGATGCTGCCCACTGGTTGGTAAAGTTTGGAGCCTTTTGTCAGCTTGGTTTCAGTATAATTTATTGCCCGTTTAAAACATCTTATTTTATATAAAAAATGTGACATGAAAAATGAGTTGGGAGTGATATTGTGCTACAGCCAGGAAATTTAGATATGAGATCCCGGGTCTAAAGGGAGAGAACAGTTAAAAAATCAGGAAAAATGGACAGTGACAGATTAAATTTAAAAGCATTGTATTGAATATTTTCCTCCATGGATTTCCTGTGGAGACATGCTTCTCCATGAACTGTGCTAGTACGGAAAAAAATGGATGTTTTATTTTAAATGTCATGATTCAGGGGGACTTGAACATTTTCAGAAAGACTATAGACCTACTAGATGACTGGAATTTAGTCGATGCTGAAATGCATGGAAGTGAAGAGAAGAAATCAATTGTCTGACTTGAGGCTGAAAATGCCCTATTTGCTGCCACCATATTCACATATGGTCCTATTTTATTTCTGTTCCCTGTCTACAGGGAGTTTTTAAAGACATTTCCCCAAGAAATGATGGAATGATATATGACAATTCATATCACATGCAGTGAAAGTTTGCAAACATCTTCTAAATTTGTCTTCTCCTTGGCCTCTGAAGCACACGTCTTTGGTTTTCCTCAGAAATGTGCTATGGCAAACATACAGCCATATTACTTGATGAGAAAGGCAAAACCTCCAGGAGACATTTATAATACTCACTGCTAGAAGCTAAATTTGTCGGAGGAAAAAAAGAAAATAAAGGTGGCCACCCTAAAGCAATCAAACATTAAAAAGATAGGTGGGGGAAAAAAGATAGGTGGGAGAAATTAGAAAGGAGAGGAAAATACACAAAGTAACAAATATTCCTATCAACATTTAACTGTACTTTGTGATAAACACTTTGCTGTTAGCTTTGAGAGTCAAAACATAAATCAGGCTAACTCTGAAACTGCAGCTAATGAGGAACTTCAGTTGAAGTTAATTATTTCAAGATCGATGTGCCTTTCCTTGTCACATATGATAGGGAAGATGAAAATTTTTTTAATAGAGAAAAAAATCGAGATGGTATCTAAAAAGGAAGACTTTTTTCCTGTCAATTAATTTCATTGTTAATTTGATCAAATGCCTAACCAACAGAAGAAAGCATCTTTGTGTGGGTTGAGAGTTTGAGGCCACACAATCTATCACAACGAGGAAGGCATGGCAATGGGAACATAAGGTAGCTAGTCACATTGTGTCAGTATTCCAGTTGCTGGGAACCAACAGGAAGAGGAACCAGGCTTCAATGTTTAAGTTCTTCTTTCTTAAGGCTCAACCTCCTGCACAAAGATCCCACAGTCTTCTAACACAGCACAACAGGCAGAAGACTAAATATACAAACATTGGAGCCTGGAGGAAACAGTTTATATTCAAACAATCCTTGTCTCATTTTATTCTTTGTCTACCTACCATTTCATTTATCCATCACTCTTCTTGGGTTCATTCATATATATTCTTATCCATGTTGACCGAATGTTGTTAACAACACTTAAGTATTTATCTGTTATTCTGCCCTTATATAATAATTAGTAAAAACCCACAATTTCTTAATAAAGAGTCTTCATTTCCTTATTTATTGTTTGAGACAAAAATCAAATAGATAAGTCAATATCCAGTTAACAACTCTGCCTCTCTTTCTCAATTGCTGTAAGGAAAATCTCTGTGTCTGAAGCCAATGCGGACATCTCTGATGGATTACCAGTCTCATTAGGAAGCTAAAGACAACAGTGTATTACAGGTTTTTGTAAAGCCTCTTATAATTCTTCAATGTAAAATCAGGTACACATATTGAAACTGGATTTTCACAAACAATTTTGGACTAAACAGATATAGTAATTTAAAGCAACCCAAAACAATAAGAATACAAATTAAGGTAGAAGTCTGATAATTTCTAACCTTAAATATTGCCAATTTATTGCATTAGGTAAAGATTAGTAGTAGTAGTATTAAAATTAGTTATCTTATCCTAGTAGACAATAACTGTGGAGATCATGTAGAGCTCACACTCATTTGTTTAGTGATTCATTTGAAAATAAACTATTATGTAGTTATATCTTTTCACAACAAAACTATCAGCTATATCCCGTTTCTGTCCTACCTTAATTGCTCGCAAGTTCACAGCTAATTTAAAATTATCTTTCTCTGGTGAATCATATTCCTCTCTAATACTGCACGATAATAACTATATTTTGACACTATAAAAACTTCTAGACTTACTTCAAAACTATAAAATACTTTTTTTTTCTCGGTAACAAATTACTTCTGATCAAGAAAACAGCACCCCTCCTAGGAGCACAACAATCATTTTATAGAAGAAACATGTTCCTGGGTGGGATTTTCAAGGGTATAAATTTTTTGTGACTTTTTAACAATCTTACTCTCGAAAGACACAATAATTTTGGCTCCCTAATGACAGAATAAAAGACAGCCCTTGAAAGAGGAAGTTTAAAGCACGTAGTTCTTTACAGCAGGCTCCTACTCCCACTATTTGTGTAGAAACATAAAGGACACAGCAAATTTTCCTCTCCTGGAACAGACCCAAATGATCCCTATTAAGAGCTTTTGTAGGTTATGGTTTCATTGAGCAAGCACTGCTCACTTAGTATAGAAATTTCTCAGATTTCCACATCTTTAGTCATTTGAGGAAATGTCCCTGCCTTGGGATTGTTTATTCCAGCTGAATATGCAACACTCAGTGTCATTCCATCCCATTAATTAGGAACGTACAAGGCCCTATCTCCACATTTACTGTATCGTGGGTGATCAGCTCTTTGATTGGTATTGTATTGAAGCACTACATGTAAACTCTGACAACATAATTTCTAGCTCTGGCTTCTTCCCTTACAGGCTGTGAACACTTGAGGAAAGCTCTTTTACTGCTCTGAGTTTATGAGCGAATTTAATTTAGAAAATAAATATTAATGTACTTTTAAATTGCGTTGTCCTGTAAAGTTTCTATTATTACTTCATATTATTCATTAGTTGCACAAAAGTCTGGGCAGAATAAAATAAATCAGATTCAGAAAGACATTTCTCTCTTGGCTGTGGGACCTTATGTGTTTCTTATTATCAAGTATATATTTCAATGACATATATACTAATACATATATAAGGCTGGTCATGAAACACAGGAGAACTTGGGAAGTTGATAGAGAAGATGTAGAGAATAGGGCACTAGTGCTAAGAAAGGAGAAAAGAGAAAACACGGAGGTGATAATGAAAAAGAAATGGAGAAGGAGGAAAATTCATAGGCAGAGGGAGGATGGATAAATTATAATAAGGAAATTTGAAAAGCCCATAAGAATACATATTTTTTGTGACTCAAAAATATACATACTATATATGTATATATGCATATGAAATATGCATTGCATATGTATAATGAAGGTATCACACATTAGGAGACATTTCTCTCCATAAGAGTCACAGACTCTCTAACAAAATCTCTGATGCCTGTCATGACAAATATCCTTCTGAATTGTTGGTCAGACCAAGAGACTCTCCAAATAATAAATGCTATTGCCACTGCCTTTTATTGCATCCTAGAACTTGAAGATACAGTCTTGTTGGTAAAGACACCATACCTTTAGTACACAGGACTTGTAGAAATTCAACTGGAAATACCCAAAATCTTCTTTCCTAAGGACTTTCTCTTATAGTACTTGAAGTTTCGGTGTAAGTTGTCAAGGGCAGGAAGTTGAAGAATGTCCCTATTGCTGAAGTCACTCCTCACTATAACACAGGACTTCAGAAAATTTACCTGAATTTTACTCAAGCATCCTCCTTGAGAACTGGCCTTCAAACAGCAAAAGTGCTTTCCAAGCTGCCAAGAGAAGATAGCATTCTCCAGTCTCTAAGCATGCTTATGAACACAGCAAGGACCATCACAGCAAGATATCGCTAGAAATACGATAGTGGTATCTTTATCTTGGGGGTAACTAAGAGCACTCTTAATTAATAGGCTCACTTAATAGGAGGGAATTCCTGTCTGATAATCTAATGACTCATGAGGTTGTAGACTGCCAAGGAGAACTTACTACCACCATTTTCTTTAGTCAGCTTCTATGTGATTATCCTCATATCCACAGATAAGTGTCCCAGCAAAATTTACCAAGCAAGCCCCTTTTTTTCCAACGAATTGAGACAATTATTGAAATCCACTGTTCAAAACGGATAGACATGACTTTGTGTGCAGGAAGTTGTATGGGAGATGTGCAGAAAAGCAAATGGTGTCGATATAGTAATTGTGTGTGAAAAATCCCCAAAAGTAAATACAATTAAAATAAAAACATGTCTGTGAAATAGCCAATTAGAGTTTATTCATAATTATTCCCATTCTCCATAAACACAAAGATAATGTATAGTCCCATTTTCTCCATCATATCCTAAACCAAAAGGAAACAATATGCTATGTAGAGACTTGCTAGGTATGTTATGTCTATATAAACAATTAAGGGTAAAAAAGAGGGGTGGCCCAGGGTGGCTGGTGAAGGATCAATGCTTTCCTGAGTATTACAGAATTTCAAGGCACTGGCAGTAGTTGATAGAAAGAATATCATCAGTTGAGTGTGGGGCAAATACTTCAGTCTGTCTTTAAAAATACATAACTAAAGACTTTGAGCTCTTTGATTCTTTGGCTTCATTTTATGTAGCATTGATGTTTGACTCTGAAGCACAGCTGTTATGTGAACCAGTGGATTCATGATTTCTGCGAGTAGTTTTCATATAAAGAATACAGTGTTTGAACCCCTAGCACTACAGAAGTTAACTCAACAGAAATCCCACAATTATGAAGGGCTTAATGCCTGGGACATTTGTTAATGTTTCCTGAATGTACCAGCTTGAGTCATGAAAGTTGGGAAAGATCACTCATCTATACTTAAATGTGAATATTAGTTATGCAATTATAGGATCACCTGTAGCTTTGACCTTATAATTTTGATTACAACATACTTCATAAGAAAGTAATGAACAACATAAATGGTCACTGCGATACACTGTGTCCTGGCACTAAGTGCTTACTCCAGAGGGAGTTCCTACAAAGCAAACAATAAACCCCGTTTAACAAATAAATGATTTCGTATTCACTTTTATCATTTTATGATCAGAGATGTTCATATTTTGAGTAGTTTTGTGATGGGAAAATACAACTTTGGAGTGACATCCAGCTACGGAATTAAAAGCAGAGATGGAACCAATGATTATATATATTTATATATATATAAATATATCTCCAGAAAGTTCAGACAGAAGGCATCTCAGTAATTTAGGTATGAATGAGGAAAGTCTGAAAATGACACCAGAATTTGTGTTAATTGCATAAAATAAGGATTTTCAGAAACCCGATACACAAGAAGAAGCAAGGAGAATTAAGGAGATGAATTTTCATTTAAAGTTCTTGCCTCGCAAGTAAGAGAACTTGCTCAGATCCCCAGGACTGACAAATGATTGGTGGCCATGGCCATACCCTACAATTCCAGTTGCAGAAAAGACAGGGGATGACCAGTGTTGAGAGACCATACCTCAAAGAGTAAGCAGAAAGACTTGTTGAGGAAGATTGTAGACATTGATCCTCCACATTCAGGCATGCAAATATATATATATATATATGGTCACCCACACATATCCAGGTACTCCACACACATCTGAATCAATGTGCACACACATATGAATATCTCAGACATACATGGACATGAGAATAAGGTAAAAGTAGCAAGAAACTAATGACTATATAAAATATGCAGAAAAGCTAGAAAGTATTCCATAGATGCAAATATTATAGCCTGAGACAAAAAATGGTGACTCAATTAATCAATAGTTTTACTTATTACTTAATCAGAAATATTAGCCCAAACTTCGTATTTGTTATTATATACTTACATATCTCAAAAGAGAAAAACCTGTGAAATTATAGATTTTTAACAATAACTTATAATTTAGATTCTGAGTTTGAAAAGAGAAAAGAATAGGCACACTAAAAATAATCATTGTTGCACAGAGAGGTAGAAGTTGATGGAACAATAGTAGTAGTCATGGTTACCCATAGGCCATTGTAACATTCTTATTATGCAACTCATTCCTATGAATAACATAATTATAGTCTGATATAATTCATCATATGCTTGCAACCATAATAAGGAAATTCAAAACTTGGTTAAATCGACAAGACAAGTGGGTTCATCATATTTCCTGCATATATCATTAAATTATTCTGTCTGCGTAATCTTCAATTTATAATCATATTTTCTAAAAAAACTGATAATTAAATTGTTCATGGAATCACAATTTATGAACTAATTTTTTTGAAAATGTGAAAGCAAATTCAGAAGGGTTATTATTCTAAATATGTCAGTTTGATGACACTGAGTACCGAAGTCATGATGGATGAGTGCTATACACAGTTTAATATTCATTGCCTTACTTTCCTACTGTGCAAAATTCTAAAATTTAGCTATATATTAACAGTGCAAATTCTACCAGTCCTTCTTGCCATGAAAGTAAGACTTTCTTGTGCTCACTTTAATGTGATGTCTGTTTCATTCTGTATTATAATACTGAAAGATACCTCTTCACATTGCTAGTTGTTTTTCTAAGTGGCCATAGAAGATTTGGATCCATGATTCGGAAATGGAAAAAATATCAAGGGTGGCCTGTATCTCATGGTTACATAAGTGAATTTATACAGGAGAGGTATGGATTTTCAATGACATGATTGATATGCTGGCTATAATAAAAGAACACTGTACAAGCAGTCTCATTCTAAAGATAAGTTGTAGTCTAATGGACACTCAAAACCTTTCATTTTACTTTTGTATGAAAATATTGTATTCCATTCATATTTTACCATTCAAATTCCCCGCAGCAAACCACATATCTTCTGTGTGCTTTATTTTCTTCATCAACAAAGGGAGAGTTGATGCTGACTAATTCTGCTACTTAAAATATCATGATTGAAAGTAGCTTTGTGTACTCTTTCCAAGTTCTTCAACCCCCAGAAATTGGACTCTAATTTTTTTCAGTATGAGATCTGTGACGATTTACAGAGTTCTTATACAGGTTGCAAATTTCCAGACCATGAACCATCCTATAGGACATTTGGAGCCTAACAAAATAAATCATTTTATTCAACAGTATTTACAGTGTCTAGTTAAACAAATAAAGGTGTTATTTTGACTTTCTGCAATCAAAGGTCTGGCCTAAATTTATAGTGTCTCATTCCCATATTCTGCCACGATTCTTCCTTCTTATCACATCCTCAAGAAGCTGATAAATCTTTAAAAAATCCTCCAAAGCCATCTATGTGTTGTAATGTCCCAAATATGAGCATTTACTGTGCAAATGAAATTGAATTCCTCCTGGTAGTTTATCGAATCATTGTGAATCTTGTATCTCAGTTAGGGAAGTATTTTAAAAATCAAAATCACATCACGGCGGTGTGAAAACTTATTTATCAGGCAACAATGGCAAGTACCTCACTTCACACTGTCCCCTTTCAGAAATACGCTGAATTCAAATTTAAGAATACAGTTGGCCTTAGTGTCAGCACAGGCTGAATTCATTCAAACAGTGGATTTGTAGCAATTGCAGTTTCATTCACCTCTGCTGTTACTATGTTGTCTGAGTCACGCAAGTTTGATTCACTTCCCTTTCTCACATTGGATCGTTCACAGAGCCACCCTGGAGGGATCTTTCAACATAGGCTGTGGAGACTATTGCTGATTTGACTTCCAGAATTCTATAGCAGGGATTTTGAGTCCCTGAAAGACAACATCAATTAAAAGGGACGAAGCCTGTAATTGGAGGCAAATGCCTTTTGTATCTTTATTTTGATTACATGAAACTATCACCAAACATGTAGTTATAAATAAAGGCATAAGATATAAATAAATAAATATTCAATATTAAAGGATATAAGATCAATAAAAAACATAACTGTAGTAGAATATGAGTTTTAAAATAGGAGCTGTTATGTATAGTTTTTCGGAAAGAAAATTGAAGAGTCAGTATCTGTGATCTCAATATATACATTCATGTTTTCTAGTTTAACTAAACATTTAAGCATTATTCTTATATATATTGACACCCATACACTACACTTCCATGTCTCTCATGTGCTAATTGAAATTTATATAAATCTAAATATATTGCACCTATATTCTGGGACCATAGTGTTTAGAGTTTAGTGGTTGGAACAGAAGTTATTATTTTCTTCACATGGTTATTAAATATTTGTTTTATTATTTTATGTTCTGTACATACGTTTGGGTTTCTGTATGGTTATCCTTTATATGAACACTGGGGCCTTCACCGGCCAGAGAGGCTGGATCTCCCCTGGAGATCATTTAAGAGAAGGTTGCAGGTCGCCTCAACTCAACCACTAAGTGTCATCTCATTATTGCAAAATTTAGTTGTCATTTGACTTTGTGAATTTTTTTAAACTCTGTACAATGTACAAAATAAAGCACTTCGCGTCGCAGCATGGTGGGATGTCTAACCTGACCTAGTTAATGCTCTGGGGTCTAACCTGATCTAATCACTGCACTGGGTGGCACTACCTACTTATACTTTAGTTGCAACAATACTTTCCAACCACACACTTGACACTATTTAGGAATGCGGCTCTAGCTACTCTTGGTCAAATAAAACTTTTAAGCTTATTCCTCCCATGGAACTAAAATATCTCTATCCTTTTACCAACATCTGCTTACACCAAAGCCCCAGCCATTAATGCTGGTGAATATCACTTTCCATTCTATTTATAGCTCTTTGGCCTTTTGAGATTTTACATGGTAGTGTAATTGTACACTACAAGATTAAAGCAGGCTTAGTTCAAACAACACAAAGTCTTCAAGTTTCACACGTTTAATTTCAATTGACAGACATCTCTTTTATGGCCAAAAGTATACTAGTATATCACTATGCATGTGCACACACACACACACACACACACACACACACACACATTCCTTTTTAATTTATCCACGGATGGGCATGTAGGATGACTCTCTATCTTGGCTCTTCTGAATAATAGTGAGATAAATACATCAGTACAGATCTATCTTCAATATGTTGGTTCCTTTTCTTCAAATATGTCCCCAGTAACTAAATCCCTGCATAATCAGGTAGCTCCTGTCTTTATTTTTAAGGAAACATTTTTCTGTTTCCCCTCATGCTACTTTCTGCCCAATAGTGGACAGGGATTTTCTCCACAATCTAATGAACATTTTTTTCATACTTAATTCTTTTGACAACTGTTTCTCTCACAGCTGTGATTTGGAAATCATAGTTATGGCTTTCACTTGCATTTGATGCACAGATGATTATTACTGATTATTTTAATGATGATATTATTAATAATGATTCACTGATACCTGAAACATGTAAAATATTTACTCATCCATATGCCTTCTTTTCGGCATAGCTAATGTGTTTATTGCTGTAATAAAATGTGTAATTAATGTAATAAGATCCAATGACACACAAAATAGCCTACAGGAAAAAAAAGAGTTTATTTTTACTATATGTTCTAGAGGGCTTAGAGTCTGTCAGGGTGGGCAAGCACGTCAGCATGCTTCAGCCATGGTAGAAGCAGCAGACAACTGAGAGCTGGCATCTTCAAAGGCAAGCATAGCTCATGGAGAGGACAGAAAGTAAGGTTAGACTAAAATCACTCAAATCACCCCGCTAATGTACTTCATACATCAAGGCTCTGCCTCCCAAAGATTTTACAAATTCCAAAATCAGCACCAACAGCTAGGAAAGAGTGTTCCAATGCCTGAGCTTATAAAGTACATTTTTCATTCTAAGCACCTCAGCCATGTTGCAAACCCAGGGCAATTCATCAAACATTGTCTGTTAAGGCATCCATTTCAAATTGGTTTCTATGACTTGAGTATTTATTATTATTATTATTATTATTTTATAATATCTTCACTTCTATACGGGGTCTCATCAATCTTAGATTATTCCTTTCCTATGATTATCTTTTTAGTTGAATTAAATACATTATTTTGTCTCTGCTGTTGTAAAGTTGCTTTTTCATTAATACCCACAAAAACATATACTTGTCCTTCACTGCCTACTCTGCACTCAAAGGAGCTGGCTACAGCTTGCAGATTGGTGCTGCAGGCATTCTCATGTCTAAGTAGCAACAGTTTGTAATGGCGTTTATGTGAAAAAAAAAAGTTTGTTTTCTCTTTGGTTGTGAAAGAAGGGGCTTATATCTCAAATTCCCCTTGTTGTTTTGTGAGTGTAGCCATGGCATCCCAATGTTTAATATTTTCACTAGTTGGCCATTTCAGAATTAGCTGAGAAATGAAACTTATAAGAGTAGATATTCGTCTGGTGAGATGTTCCAATAGCACTTCTGCATGAAGATAGCATTATAGAGAAGAGATCTAAGTTACCCAAAGCCATAGTAGCCTGAACCACAAATGAGATCATCTGGATTCCTGTCTAACCAGGTCATTATGCTAAAATGAGGCTGTATCTTTCAAATAACAGAATAGAGAGGGAAATGATTCTTGTAGATGCACAGTGGTAAGGATGTTCTTTTTCCTGAATGGAATTTAAGTGGCGTAGAGAAGTTGGTCATTGGCTTCCTTCTCTACTACATGGTGCGTATCCAGAATGTATGAGGTAGAAAGGTGCTTCTCTCTTATATCTCTCCATACTAAAAAAAATGCACATTATAAGAAACAGATAGTTTAAGGAGGATCTTCTCAGATCTAAGTAGGACAGAAGTGATCACAATGTTCTTTCAATGCTACAGGAAGAAATGATTGCAGATTTTTGCTTTGCACTTATTTGCTAAGTAAAGTGCCAATGATAGAAGGCTAAACCTGTATAAATCGTATTATGTTCTTAAGATCATCCAATGTGTCATTTATAGCTTAGTAAAACAAGTAAATTTAACTTATTGAAATAAAAATACTTTCACATTACTTTCGCCAAACAATTTACTTATGGTTTAAATAATTGTACATTGATTATGAGTCCATTGGTTTTACAAATAATTATCTTGCACGTTGGTTAAAAATAGAGCTAGTATTGTCATTGTTAAATTGCATTTAAATTAGATGTTTTATATATTTAATAATATCGATATTTCTGAAGAAACAATAGTTTGAGTTCAGGGTGCTTGCTTTCACCTTTTGTTTGATTTATGTGTATACATGGCTAAAATTTAAGTGAGATAACTTAAACAATATTTTATCCCTACTGGTATGGTTCTTGATACTCTTATGAGTCTCCTCCTGTAGCAGGAATGTATTAAATAGTCAATGTCTTCTAAAACTTTATCCAGACCTTTGTTTCTTTCTTAGTAAATAATACATTTCTGTTCCACAGTTAAGGAAATGAGGAGAATTTTGAATAATCGAGGGATTCCTCATCTTATGCACTAAGTAATAAAAGATATTTTACTACTATACTTCACTGGAACATAAAATATAGAATCTATAGCAACTGTTCAAAGGGACTAGGTAGGCTATGTATAACATTAACATGTGTCTAAAGTATCTGGCAATGAATGTTTTAGTTGGTAAGTTATAAACATCCCTTGTGTGTATCCTTCTGTAAAATTTTTTAAGTGAACGTTAAAGACTGAGTAGAATTTTTGTGAAAAGGAAAACATTCAAGTGTGGTGACCCAATCATGTACTTCTGCTCACCAAAACAATGCAGCTTTTCACTTTAAAGAATATTTCCGTTAAAAATCAACTATACAATTTATAAACCAATAAAATTCTGATTACAATTAACGTTTGTGTGCACTGAATTAATGAGTTAATCAAAGCAGCAGAATGATGAATTCTTTATGAAAAGTATAAGTTTTAAATCCACCTTTGTCTATATTCAGTACTATAATGTATAAATCTAATTGAAACAAATTTTAAAAATATCCTTAATGGGTGACTTATCTTGTTCTCCTCAATTCTTAACATCTCATTTTATATTCAGTTCTTCATATAAAAACAAGGACATAATACTATATCCCTCATCAAAAAAAGTTGCAAACCTATATTGTGAAGTATATGTCTTTTCCATAAGAACTTTCATTTTAAATGTGTTCTTTCATCTTCCAATAAGGATCAATCAAGCCTGGTGTCTTGGAAATGCCTCACCCATTTCTAAAGCTCAACCTTTCACTTTGTGAGAAATTCCGTGACTTTCTCCTATCCTATTACTGCAATGACGTGTTCCAGTCCTCCGTGCCAACTGAAGAAACCTAGAGCTGGAGAGCTAAGAAGGCACATTTAGGACTTAACCCTAATAGGAAGTGATTACTCCTGACGAGGAAAATAACTCACAGTTTCCCACTTTTTTTTTTCTTAATGGTCAAACACATTGAATAATGACTTGGTAAT
Organism: Rattus rattus; assembly: GCF_011064425.1. Taxonomy (NCBI): domain Eukaryota; kingdom Metazoa; phylum Chordata; class Mammalia; order Rodentia; family Muridae; genus Rattus; species Rattus rattus. The sequence continues at coordinate 139,070,603 of NC_046159.1, read as the reverse complement.
CTTGGTGTGAAAGCCTTTTTACCCTGTTTTACTGTGAAATATTTTCAGCAGGAAGAGCTAATGCACCTCATTAAGGAGGTTGGATCACTCTGCACATTAGGGGACTGTCTGTGCTCCTGCTTTTAGACCAATTATCCCATAATGTAGAATGGGAAAGACGCTTTCCCCTCACCACTTCCACCCATCCCCAAACATCTTGCCCTTTAATGTCTCTGTGACATTGCCTCCAGTTTGTCCAGTATATTTTATACCCTAAGGATCACTGGGAAGCTTCATAAAATCAGACCACTGGCTCTTTACCTGAGGGATTATAGATTGTTACATCTAAGTTGGTCACAGGAACTTACTCTGTGGCAATATGTAATGAACTTGTTTTTCCTTTATGACACAAGAGCCCTAATATGTAACTCAAGTTGGGATCGCACTAACAATCTTTCCATCTTAGCCTTTCCAAGTGTGTAGGCTAAATGTGTGACCCCCCTACTCAGAAAAGTGCTTTCTTATGAACAAGTTATAGCATGGAAAATAGTATCTGCGTTTCCACCTGGGTTCTCTCTGGAGGAAGATTTTATACCTCCCTGTGCTTTCAATCTGTAGAGCGCTCCGTGAGCAATAGGAGCACTCCTCGTGAACCAGACGTACATATGCTCTTATTGTGTAAACTCCAACTTCATTGAGAATTCTCTACATTTAAGGTTCTTTCCCACAGCAATAGAGTTTGTGAATTTAAAGGAAAAAAAAGTCTTAGCTGCGATTAAATCAATAATGGTAAACAAGAGAAATGTCAGGTTTAAAGAATGCCTAAAGTAATAAGGAAGAAAATAACTATAAATTGGAACCAAACATGGTGAGACTGTGATCTTATCTGGACAGCAAATGGACCTGTTCTAAGGGGAGCTATCAATGCATATGGGCCAGTTGATTCTTTCAAGGAGTAAGAACTACAATGTACTAAGTAATGTGTGTACAAGGACAACTGACATCTGAGACAGATACGAATCTTTCATATACTTATAAAAGTAGCTTACTTCCACTTGATGAGAAAGAAGTCAGAAACATTTAAAAGAGTTAGGATCAGTTTAATGTCAGTTTAATGTCGGATGGCATTGAGACTGAATTCTAAAAAAAAAAAAAAGATTTTGAGAATTGAGATGAAAGACAGTGAGTATTGGCATCGAAAAATTAGTGACTTAAAGTAGGGCTGTGAATAATTGGAGTGAATTAAAGGAACACTTAGAAACAAAGTCAATCCTGCCAATTTTCCCAAGCAGATGATTCTTCTACCCTACAAGATAAAGAGTAAGTCAGGGCTTTCTTCACAGTAGCCTGGTTGCTAAGGAAACCAAGACAGAATCAACAAATGCGGCCTCATAAAATTGAAAACCTTTGTATCGCAGAAGAAAAGGAAAAGAAGAGGTAGCTGACAGAATAGGGGTGCATCTGACAGAGGGTTAATGACTAGAATGTGCAAATGCCTCAAAAAAGACTAAATATCAAGAAAATAATTACCACCCTTTTAAAGGCTAAAGAACTGAACAGAAAGTCTCAAAGATGAAACACGACTACACACACTAATAAACACTTTATAAAGTATTCAACAGCTCAAACCATCAAGGAGATACAAATCAGAACTCTATTGAAAGTTCACCACAGCCCACAAAAGAATGCTTATCATCAAGAACAGAAGTGATAACAAATGTGGGGGAAACTCAACAACAGTACGTTGTGGATGAAATACAAACGAGTTTTCTCCACAGATTTTTCTGGTAATCCATGGTGTACTGGAAGCCGTAGCAATACACTTCCCTGTGTTAGGCATACTTTCTCTGTAAGGTTAGCTAAGGGATATCTACTTTCTAGGTCTTTTCTGTGCTTTGTCATTATTACTGTTCTTATCTAAAGAATGCTGCTGTAACTTCTATAAAAGTTCTTCATACCTATGCACACCAGGGAATCTCAATGCTCTTTGCTTATTTAACATTGGTTTATAAATGGCGTGAACACTCCATGAGTCAATATGCAAAAGCTCTTCCTTGTTACAAGGGATTCAGACAATGACTGCAAACAACAGCATTCTATATATTCTAGAGGAACATCTTGTTTTGATCTATCTCTGGAAATATTTTCTTTTCGCCCGACTCCTGTTTGAATTCATACTCTAATGATAAAGAGAATTCTTTCATTGTTCTTTTATTGGTGGTAAGAAGATTTTTACGATGGTCTTGTTATGCTGCACACACATTTTATTTGAAACACTAATGCAATTGTTTGAATAATAAAATAAAATATGAAAGGAAAGATGAATTACCTTTACATAGTCAATTTTACAGTTTGTTACATTCTTAACATGGCAACATGAAAGAGTGTTAGATTTCTTTGAGAGTAAATTTTGAACTGTTAACAAACTACTTTACATGGCCACAATTAAGGAAATGTTATTGTTTTAAGAACTGAATTATTTCCAATTTAGCTGAAATACAAAAAGAAGGTTTAGTTGTAGTTAGTAATTCACCCTTACTCAATTCTGCTTATTTTGAGTCATTCCTTTTTGAATAGGATGAACAGAGTCTGAAGTAAGACTCCATGATCTGGAGTTAATATTAGCCAGGAAAAGATGAAAAAGATTCAGAGAAGCAGAATGGATTGAAATGAGCAAAATGCAGATTTCTTCTTGGTTGAATGAAGTGTGACTTTCAGGAAAACACATTAAGTTAATTAGAAACCAGCATTTAAGATAAATAGCCCGAATTTCTACATTAGGTCAGCAAGAAAGAGAAAGCCCATTGCAGAAAACAACACGTTTAAGGCATACTGGATCTTTTCTGTGTCTTGTATCCTTGCAATTTGTTTTTATTGAATCATGGCTCATAAGTATATTAGCCAAACTACAAAGCTTAGCATTTTGCTGGCAGTGAGCATCTGGCAACTGATCGTCTGTCAGATGGATTTCATTGGATAAAACACTAAATACAGTAAAAACAGAGAGACTTGAATTTCACTGGGATCTTGGAAGTGAGATCAAATCTCTTAAAAGAGGGAGTCTCAAATCAAGAGCGATCATTTTCTGTAACTTGTCCTGAAGAGGCTGAAAATATGAGAAGATATGAATTATTTTGCAATAATTCATATTATTGCAAACTAGACAGGATTTTGACAACCCATCTTGGTTAATTGCTTTGGATATTATATTCATTTATGTTATGAAATTAATCTTTTTTATTTCTTCCAGAAATTGAATATACCCTACCATAACTTTACAATTAAAATTCTTGTCCACAAAATGCAATTATTAGATATCATTATGTATAAAACATGGACTTTACTACATGCCTACATACTCCTATAGATACATCTATATCATTAAGAAGTGAACTTCTTTATAAAGCTGCATTTACTATTATTCTGTGTACTATATATGTATGTGGGTGTGTTGATCTCACAGTGTATGTGGGATAGTCATAGGACAAATTTGTTGGGTTCTCTCCTTGTTTACATGGTTTGCAAGAATGGAAATTATGTTGTCTGGCTTGGCTAGCAAATGTTCACCCCTCAAGCATCTTCCCAGTCATTGAAAATTACATTCCGATTAGGAATTTAGTGATAAACCAGACAAGTGAAGCAGATCTTTTAAGTGATACTGAGACATATTAAAAATAGCCTGGTAATGGAGAAGAGGAAACACAACAATTTCTTTTGGAAGGTACTGGAAAAAAAAGGTTTCTTCAGTCACATTTTATATAGGTTACCTTTCTTATCCATTGACTCGTTTTCTTTTACATTTGAGATTGCACTGTAATTAGAATATTCCACCTGTGTTCCACACCTACTAAATGTCCCCATACCCTCCTTGCTCTCCTTAAAACCTAAGGCCCATTTTTAATTAATTTCATCTCTTTTATTAAAAGACAAAATATAATCTAAAAGGGCATTATTAGAGATCAGAGATCAATTAAGATATTGTTTTTAAATGTATACAAATATTCAGCGATTTTTAGATAATGAATTTTCTCAAACAGAAAGTGAAAAATCTCTCAACTTCCACAAAAAGAGCTAAAATGCACCCTTGTGATGTGAGGTTTCAATTCTTCTTTCTACTCAGCTTATCTACAGCACTTTTAACTAAAACTAAGTGAATTTTCCTAAGTCCCATACTCACCAGTAGATGACACAAAATTAACCGAAAGGATATTTTTGTTTTTTGGGGTGTTTTTGTTTTGGGGGGATTTTTGGGTTTTTGGGTTTTTTGGGGGGGTTGTTTTGTTTTGTTTTATTATTTTTTGATATAATTTTGTCTTATATTACTTTGGGCAGCTTTTTATCTTACTGGTCTTCGGACTATATATTATGATTTCCTATTTTGTGTTTTATAGAGGTATATGTGTGTCTGTGTACATACATGTGTTTATGTGTTAATCTGTGTGTGTGTGTGTGTGTGTGTGTGCGCGTGCATTTGTCTGTGCATGCATTTATCTATGTATTTCTTCTGCTGTTTCTCTGTTACTTTCGTTGTTGTTTTATTTGGACTGTTTGCTCTTTTGTTTGTCTCCTAAAAGGATGGAAAGAAGACATGAAGTTGAAAGGCTATGAAATTAGGAAGAATTTGGGAGGAGTAGAAGAGAAAATCATAGTCAGAATATATTGTATGAAAATATATTCAAAAAAAGGGAGCTATGTGTTAGTAATTTTAAGCAACATTTTCTGAAAATAAGCAAAAGTAAAATTTAAATTGAAAAAGATACATTTGGCTTGAGTCTCTTAGTTGGCTTGGGAGATAGTGAATACTACCTGTACCAAGAATATGAAATTTTCTTCATCCTAGGCTCCCTCCGGTAACTAATGGGAGCAGATGCAGAGGCCAACATCCAAACATTAGGCAAAAATAGAGGCCAAAATGCAGACCTACCCTCCTCTTGGAGCTTGGGGAATCTCAAGAAAGAGTGGGGGGAAGAAATGTAGGATCCAGAATGGTTGAGTATACCCGAAGAAAAAGGGCCACAGAATCACCTAAGTAGGGCTCCTAGGGTTCACAGAGACTGAATGGGCATGCACAGTGCATGCAGGGGTCTTTGCTAGGTCCTCTGCATATATTTTATGGTTGTTAGATTGATGTTTGGGATTCCTAAGTGTGGGACAGGGGGTGTCTCTGACTCTTTTGCTCATTTTTAGAACCTCTTTCTTCCTTCTGGGTTGCTTCACCCTGCAATGATATGATGGTGTGGTTACTTTTATTCTATCTTGTTATGCTGTGTTTGGTTGATGTACTTGGAGGCCTGCTTTTTTCTAAAGGGAGATAGACAAGGAGTGGATCTGGTTAGAGGCAAGTTAGGGGTGTGGAAGCAGTGGAACGAGAAGAAACTGGGGTAGGAATGTATTGCATAAGAAAATAAATGATAAAATATTTAGATTAATGTAAAAGTGTATGTATTTCTTTGCAACTATTTTGTGTTTAATTACTCCCAGAAAATAAAAGAATATTCCAAATGTTAGCTCAAAAATGTTAACAAACATCTAATTTAGAGTCCAATTACATATTTTAATTAATTTTTTAAATAAATTTAAAATAATATTAATCTAATCTGATTTCAAGAATAGGCTGAATTGTCATATCAGCAAAAATATATATTAAAGTATAATATTTAAAACATTACACTTAGAGTCTGTGATTGAAATTAAAGAAGGGTAGCCACAAGATAAGAAAAGGCGTGTGATTGGACAGTAAAAAGTAAGGCGGGGACAGAGTTTTGGAAATGGGAGAGAAGCCAGGAGAGAGAGAGAGGGAGGCAAGATGGAGGAGGATGAGGAGGATCATTCTCCTCGTAGTTTTAATTAGCCACAGGTAGCTATGAATATCATAAAAGGGATGGAATTTTTAAGACAACTTGTCTTGTCTAGGTGGGCAAATAATATCAATTGACTTTGAGTTTATTGCGTGGACATTTTGTGGAGTGTAAATTTACTGAGATAAATTATTTCGGTAAATCTGATTGTTAAGTTATAAGCTTCTGGAGTTATGATTTGGTCAGGCTGGTGTGGGTTATAACAGTGATAGCAGAGGGCTGTTGATGGGAATGTGAGCAGAGTTTGGTGACAGAGAGCTAGGAGGGCAGCAGCCACTGGGACCAGAAAATAGTTAGAGGTGGTAAAGCATGGAACCCTAGAACTGGCCATCACTGATATGAATACATCCTGCTAAGGCCATATGACTCGGTGATGCAAGGGTTTGTGGTTATTTATAATATTTACCATGAGTCTTCTAATAGAAAGAAATTATTGCTGAATTAAAGAGAAGAAATAAACTGTCTCTAGGCATATTTACTTTAAAATGGGACTTCTATACACTTGAGTAGAGAGTTTTCAAGGAATTCACAGAAACAAATACCTCCAAATCTATGTGAGAGTGAGGTGGCTGAGTGGAAAAGTCAAATGATGCTTCAGTTAGACAAGTATACCCCAGGAACTTATTGCCCCGAGCTTTGTTTCCCAAGTTACCTGTCCTTTGCCTCTTCATTTGGATGATGAAGAAAGTAATATGTTCTTCACAGAATCATATTAAGTGAGGTACTCAAATATCTCAATTTCAATGTTTACAGTTGTATTAAAATTGTTAGGTATCATTGTGAATACATGGCACAGGGGAAAATTTCCTGAACAGAACACCAATGCTCTAATATCAAGAATCAACAAACAGGACCTAATAAAATTGCAAAGCTTTTGTAAGGCAAAGGACAGGTGTCATTAGGACAAAACGGCAACCAACAGATTGGGAAAAAAATCTATACCAATCCTACATCTGATAGAGGGCTAATATCCAATATATATAAAGAACCCAATTAGTTAGACTCCAAAGAATCAAATAACCCTATTAAAAATGGGGTACAGAACTAAAGAAAGAGTTCACAACTGAGTAACATTGAATGGCTGAGAAACACCTAAAGAAATGTTCAACAGACTTAGTCATAAGGGAAATGCAAGTAAAAACAACCCTGAGATTCCACCTCACACAGAATGGCTAAGATAAAAACCGTAGGTAACAGTAGTGACGATGTGAAGAAAGAGGAACACTCTTCCATTGTTGGTGGAATTAAAAACTGGTAGAACCAGCTTGAATCGGTACAACCAGCTGGAAATCAGTCTGGAGGTTCCTCAGAAATTTGGACATAGTACTATCTAAGGACCCAGCTCTACCATTCCTGGGAATATACCCAAAATATGTTCCAACAGACAAGAGAGAGACACATGCTCCACTTCGTTCATAGCAGCCTTACTTATAATAGCCAGAATCTGGAAAGAACCCAGATGTCCCTCAACAGAGGAATGGATACAGAAAATGTGGTACATCTACACAATGGAGTACTACTCAGCTGTTAAAAACAATGACTTCATGAAAATCATAGGCAAATGGATGGAACTAGAAAATATCATCCTGAGTGAAGTAACCCACACACACACACACACACACACACACACACACACACACACACACACACACACACACACACACTCACACACACACACACACCTCACACACACACACACACTCACACACACACACACACACACACACACACACACACACACACACACACACACAACCACATTGTATGCACTCACTGATAAGTGGATATTAGCCCAAAAGCTCGGATCACCTAAGATACAATCTGCAGACCACAGGAAGCTCAAGAAGGATGACTGATGTGCAGTTGCTTTAGTCCTTCTTAGAACGGGGAATAAAAATATTCACAGGAGGAAATACATAGACAAAATTTGGAGCAGAGACTGAAGGAAATGCCATCCAGGGACTGCTCCACCTGTGGATCCAGCCCATATACAGCCACCAAACCCAGTCACTATTGCTGATGCCAAGAAGTGCTTGCTGACAGGAGCCTGATATAGATCTCTCCTGAGAGGCGCTGCCAGAACATGAAAAATACAGAGGTGAATGCTCATCACCAACCATTGAACTGAGAACAGGGTCCCCATTCGAGGAGTTAGAGAAAGGATTGAAAGAGTTAAAGAGGTTAGCAACTCCATAAGAACAGCAATACCAACCAACCAGAGAGGGACTACAGGGACTACACCACCATCCAAAGAGTACACATGGACAGACCCATGGCTCCAGCTGCATATGTAGCAGAAGATGGCCTTGTTGGGCATCAATGAGAGGAAAAGACCTTGGTCTTGCCAAGGCTCAATGCCCCAGTGTAGGGAATACCACAGCAGGGAGGCAGGGAGGTGGGTGGGTGGGTGAAGGAATACCCTCATAGAATCAGGGCGAGGGTAGATGGGATAGGGGATTTCTGGATGGGAAACTTGGGAGAGGGGATAACATTTGAAATGTAAATATAAAAAATATCCAAGAAAAAAAGAAGTTGAAAATGTCATTTAAAAAATAAAATAGTCCTCCATGATAAAAGTACTGGAGAGATTAGGGATGAAGGGGAGACACCTAGCCATGATAAAGACAAATGACAGCAAGCATTGAACCAACATCAAAGTAAATGAAGATAAACTTTACTAAAATCAGAAACTAGGCAAGTTAGAATAGTAAGTCAACTAGAAGAGACAAAATGGACCCAAATTATCACTATTTACAGAGGATATGATAATGTATATCAGTGGCACCACAAATTCTATCTGGGAACTCTGACAACTGATAAACACCCTCAGCATCGTGTCTTTGTACTAGGTTAACTCAAAAAAATTCAAAAACTCTCCTTCATACAAATGACAAATGAGCTGAGAAAGAAAACAGGGGAAAAAAATCCCCCACAATATCCACAAATGCTATAAAGTATCTTGAGGTAACTCTAACCAAGTAGAAGGCCTGTATGATGAAAACATCATGTCTTTGGAAAAGAAAATTGAAGAAGGTATAAGAAGATGGAAATATCTCCCATGCTCATGGACTGATAGGATTAACATAGTACAATTATCCATCCTACCAAAAGCAGTCTACAAATGCAGCACAATCCCCATCAAAATTCTAGCACAATTCTCCACAGACCTCAAAAGAATAATACTCAATTTCATATGAAAGAGAAACAACAAATACCATGGTAGCTGAAACTACCCTATTGATAAAAAGTAAAATGAATTTCTGAAGTTATCACCATACTACAGAGCTATAACAATAAAACCCACATGATATTGGCATTTAAAAAAACCAGCTTGATCAAGGGAATGAAACCAAAGACCTGAATATAAATCGACACAACTATGAACACCTGATTTTGATGAAGAAGCCTTAAATATAGCATGGAAAATAGAAAAGATCTTTAACAAGCGGTGTTGGTCTAACTGGATGCTGGCACGTGCAAGAATGCAAATAGTTACCTATCTATCCCCCTGCATGCAACTCAAATCCAAGTGGATCAAACACCTCAACATAAAATGAGATACACTGATCCTGAAAGAAGGGAAAGTAGGAAGAGTCTTATAATGTGTTGGCAGAAGAGACAACTTCCTGAACAGAATACAAACAGCAAACAATTAATAAATGTGACCCCAGGAAACTACAATCCTGGGGTCAGGATTTCCTGTACGCAAAGAAAAGAACACTGTCAATAGGGACAAAATGGTAGCCTATAGGATTGGACAAGATTGTCATGAACTTCACATTTGATAGAAAGCTAATATCCAAAATGTATAAAATACTCGAGCAACTGGATGTGGTGGTTTGAATAGAAGTGGTGCCCTTAGAGTCACATACTTGCATGCTGACACATGGAGAGTGGCACAGTGAGGATGTGCCTTGCTGAGTAGGTATAGTCTTGTGGGAGGAAATGTGACAGTGTGGGGGCAGGCTTTGAGGTATCCTCTTCTCCAGTATATACAATGTGGGCCATATTCTCATGCTGCCATTCTTTCTGCTGTTACGATAATGGGTTTAACTTCTGAAGCTGTAAAGCCAGCCCCAATCAAATATTATCATTTATTAGAATGGCCATAGTGTCTCTTCAACAACAAAAAAGGAAAACCTAACTAAGACACTAGACATCAAAAAGAAATTAATTCAATTTTATAAAAGGGGCTACAGATCTAAACAGATTTATCTGGAGAAGAATTTCAAATGGCTCAGACAACACTTAGAGAAATGTTCAACATCCTTAGCCATAGGGTAATGCAAATCAAAACCACTCTGAGTCTATCGTATACTTGTCAGAATGGCTAAGATCAAAAACATAAGTGGCAGTTCATGCTGGAGAGGATGTGGAGCAAGACAGCACTACTGCACTGCTGGTGTGAGTTCTAAACTTGTACAGTCACGTTGGAAATCAATATGGTGGTTTCTGAAAAAAAAATAAAAAAACCAACTGGGAATTGATCTACCTCAACATCGAGCTGTAACACTCCTGTTTTATATGCAAAAGAATTCTCTATTCTATCATAAGGATACTTGCCCAACTATAATCATAACAGTTTTATTCATAATAAACAGAAATTGGAAACAACCTCAAATTCCTCAACTAAAGATGAATAAAGAAAATATAATGTTTCAGAACTCCTAGGGTACCTGCTGTCTCTGTGATCCTGTGCACAGGGACCCCAAGGGAAGATTTAGGGGAGGAACTAAAGGAGCTGAAAGGGATTGAAACCCGTAGGAAGAACACTAACTGGAACTTCCAGAGCTCTCAGGGACTAAACCACCATCCAAAGGGTGCACATGGAGGGACCCACGGCTCCAGCTGCGTATGTAGCAGAGGATGGCCTTGTCTGTCATCAGCCGGAGGGCAGGCCCTTGTTCCTGTGCATAGCGGGATGCTAGGGAGGTGATAAGGGGGTGGGTGGGGCGCAACCACATAGAGGCAGGAGGGAGGGAGGATGGGGTAGGTGGCTTGCAGAGGGGAAACCAGGTAGGGGAACAGCATTTGAAATGTAAACAAATAAAATAACCAATAAAAAACAAAAAATATAATGCATTTACACAAGGAAACATTACTCAACCATTAAAAACAATGACATCGTGCAATTTGTAGGAAAATGCATTGAACCAGAAAAAAATATCATCTTGAATGAGGTTAATCAGTCCTGGAAAGACTAACATGGTTTTTATTTCCTTATAATTGGATATTAGGTGTAAAAATAAAACATAGCCATGCTACAGTCCTCAGACTCAGAGAATGTAAGTAAGGCCTACAGGGGATGCCGGGATTTACCTGGGATAGATTTTGAGGGCAGAGTTGCAAATAGGAGGAATCAGGTAGGAAACAGTCAGAGGAACAACTGGAATTGTGCATTTCTAGTGAAAATAGTGCACTAGAAACTCCGTGGAATCCACACAAATATGCAGCAAATACTCCTAGTAATGAGGGACCCAGAGCAAGGCCTCAAACGAGGAAACCAGGATACCAAATGAATCACAAAATTGTCAACCTACATTTTGTTCTGTTTGTAGGGTTCTCTGGGACTGAAGACTAGCATAACCATCATCATAGACAGGAGAGACTTCATTTAGCAACTGACGGGGGGAAGGGGAGGGCAGATGCAAAGTCCCAGAGCCAAGCATTAGGCAGAACTAGGGCATCCTGTAGAGTATAGGAAGGAAAGATTGGAAAAACAAGATAGGTCCGTTTTCCTTTTACTGGTTGCCTAGTCCAGTCTTGATGAGTAGGTATGTGCCGGTTCTTATTAGAGCTTGTTATGCCAGTTAGGTTAATGTCACCGCGAGGCCTGCTCTTTCTTCGGGAAGGCAGAATGGGAGTGCATCTAAAGAAGTTGGGAGGTAGTAGAGAGAGACTTGGGAGACTGGAGGTAGAGTAACGGTGGTCTGGGTGCATTATATGAGAGAAGAATAAAAATTCCGTATAACTGTGTTCATTTCCTTTCCTCAAATGGACAACATGTTAGATGGTAAAGGAAACCATTGACCAGGAAGACAGTTACAAATAAAAGCGAAATCCTGAAGATTATGCTGAACTTGTATCACAGACTCACACATGTAGCGAGATACTTGTTTCCTCAAGACCAACAGCAGGAGAGTAGGCCACTAATGTGCAAAGGGCCATGCAGATAATGTCTTCTGAAGCACCTTGACAATACATATTTGCATCTTGTCATTGTGAATCAGTAATAATTTATAAAAGGCATTTTGGTTCAGAAGTTGTATAGAAGAAAATGCTGTCTACTAGGAAAGTACAGGTCACACTTGAATTTCTAGGTTTTTTAGTTTAATTTTTTTAAAAAAAATCTTTAGTCAAAACACATCATCTAAACTTAAAAACATACATGTAAATATATTGTGACTGACCTCTTTCCCCATATAATTCAGTCTTTAAACCAGAGGAAGAAGGTGACCTGATATTTTCTACCAAACATGAAATTCTACTCACAAGAACATTAGGAATCTCTCCAGAGATGGTAGGTGTCAATCATGAAAAGGACAGAAGAAAAGGTTTATATAGAAAAGCTTTCACAATTTTAGTAAAGATTTAAAACTGACTTTTTTTTTGTCAAAAGCAACACTATGGATATAAAAATGAGCAACAATTTACTGAAATAGAAAGCAATCCCTATGGCTGTTTTGTCAATAATTTGTATGAACAGTCTTCTATTCGGGGCTATCTGTGCAGTCACGCTGCATTTGAAAGAAACTCATACTTTTGAAAAGGTCTCAAATTCTATATTAAGCATTGGTTCACATAAAGGCTTATGTAAATGCAGTTTAAATTAATTTAGAAATGTATACTAATCCAGATATTTATCTTTTTTCAAAAACTAACTTAACTTTTACTTTTAGCTTCAAGATAAAACACTAAAAATAAGGAAAAATACAGCAACCTTACAGGTCCAATTCCTTGTCAAGTGAGGAATTGGTAACCAAGCATTCTAACTTGATTAATATAAGCTAAAAAGTGAAAGAAAATGATTCGGTTTGACGCTCAATGGTAGAGTATCTACTGGGCCATTTTAACTGCTTTTGTCCAGTTCTCAAAGGAATTTAAATCTGTGTCTCTGCGAATTCAATAAAAGAGTCAGGAAGGTCTTTCTTTTCACCCATGCTCTTCCACTAATACCCAATAAACATCCGTGTTGTGCAGATACACTTGGGAAAGTATAAAGATACCAGATTCAATGGGATCTGGCTTTAGCACGAGTACACTGCAGTGCGAAAATGTGATACATACGTGTGTGATGTGTGGTACAGCACGTCTGATGCTTCCCAGTGATGGTGTCAAGAAAAGGGCGGGTCAGTGGCTGATAAACCGACAAGGTTTCAGAAGGGAAGGCATCTAAGTTCGTGAGAAATGAGGTAAGGATGGTGTATTGGAGCCCATTTGGGCTGCCATGAAGGATAGGAAGCCACATGGCACCAATGGATGGCAGAAAATGAACTCAAGACATTGTTCCGCAATGTCATGCCATGGCATTTCTTTACTTTGTCTTTTAAATTTGTCTTCTCTCATTTTTACCTTTCTCTGTCTTTCTGTTTCTCTTTTTGCCTCCCCCATACCCTCCTGTCTCTTCCTCGTTCTCTCTTGCCTCTCCCCCTTTACTCCTGTTTGTTTTGTACTATTATGGTTGTTCGCCTTTGCTTTTATATCTATTCTATTTCATTATTATTCTTTAGATGCCTATCTGTTTTCCTGTGAGGCAGAAAGGTGTGGATTGGATGGGAGAGAGGGGAGAACTGAGGGAAGTGGTGGGAGAGAACAGTGTAACCAGGATATATGGTATGAAAAAAAAATCTATTTTCACGTAAAAATATCGAGACATCAAAGAAGATGAAGATAAAGGACACAATAAAAATTCTATTTTGCCTAGACCTCCAGCCCCAGTGTCACCACATAGCGCAGTTTAGGAAACTGAATGGGTCCTCGGTTAAGTACAGATGAGGGAATGACTCGAAGGAAGTGGGTTTAGGAAAGAGATGAGTCCTTGTGTTTTTTGTCACCATAAACCAATGTGTCACACCAGACTTTCCTTAGGGAGAGAGGCAACTAGTGTACTAGAAAAAAAAACAAAACTCAGAAAATGAACCAAGGGAGAGAATAAACAGTTGCTGACTTAAAATTTCCTGTTTAGAACCTAGACTATCCCTTTGATGAACGATGCTCTTGTTCCCAAAGTGGAAAGCACCGAGTATGGAAAAAAAAATTGGTGTGACATAATCTTTGAGCAAAAAACCCAAAAAGGTAGTGTTGAAATTCATGTGTCTTGAATTTAATTAAAAATATGTGTGAATGGAGTAATGGGTGAAGCAAAAGTGAGAATAACTTCGCAGTAAAAAGAATCATTCAATTTTATCTTTGGTTGTATTTTCGTGGCCCGCTAGGTATAAAATTTTTCTCCACACCTCCAGACATTTTTGTAGAGCAATTATTTTAGGAGCTAGAGGCCGTTTCTTCATTCATCAGAGAGTTACTACTTTGGAGACCTGGAGGGTAATTGACATATGTTTAAATACATACTATAGCTTATGAACTGTGTAATGGTAACAGAATGGTCAGACCCTTATCAGCGTTTGATGTATTCTTTTTAGGGGCTTATCATCCTTTGTCTTACTGTTATTTTACAACGTGCCTCATGCATGAGAAACATTTAATAAAGTTAAATGAAAAATAAGGGCCTAAATTTTATACAAATTACGCAATAGTAAATTCCTACCCAATCATAGGCGACATTAAAATTTTAAAGCTAATCATATGCTCTAATATAACAATTCTCCTATGAAGAACCATGTAACATATATTTTATATTTTGTGGGTCAGAAGATAGTCTTGCAACTCTACAATTGTAAAATAAAGAGCCATTAGCAATAAGTGTCTGTTCAAATTATCTTCACTACAGAAATAGGAAGTGGGCAGCATTTTACCTGTGAGGTCCATTTTATTTCTGAGCCCCACATTTTATGCAATTTCTCAACTTCTGCAAATTTCCTAAGGTTATACATTAGAAATAAGCTTATTAAAAACTTATATCAGTATTAAATTTATATCAGTAATGTCTGCTTTGGTTTCACAAAAGCGAGGTTGCCATTCAACAAATAAAATTGCAAAAACAGCTTTAAATAACTGGTTGGAGTGATTGGAATATGATCATCCTTCTTCTACATCATTTGATCTTCAATGGAGACAGCCTCATCATACACCATATCATTTAATCACATTATACGGTAGCATTTTTTTTCTTTTGTCTTTGAGCGTATAGATTTTGTAGTACTCCTTTGTGGAAGAAAGATAGAAAGGGAAAGAAATTGAATCATGAAGAGAAGTTAAGGGATTAAAGAAGAAATAAATTGGCAAAGAAAAAAAGCAGTGATAGGAATCCTGGCTGACAAGAGTGTCTCCTCTTCAGGTTGTAAATTACATCTCAGAATATACTGGCCTGTCATAATTCAAGCTCTTTGGAACTACCATATTTTATGTTCTCTTATAACACTGAAGCCAAATGAGTTTAATTTTCTGATATCTATGCAATTTTTACTGAAAGACTCTATTTTGCTTCAAAAATGGGAGAAAATGATTACTGCTAAGGTACAAAATGCAGCTTTAGAATGGTTCAGCCATCATGTAGGAATTATCAAATGGCCAGAAACTCTAACTAAGAAATGCAAAGGGCTTCAGGTGCAAAGTCCTGGCTGTGAAAGTTTATTGGTTGCTTTGACTGCCTAAGAGCGATGAATTTGACTCACAGGTGCCACAATTTAACGTTAGAAATAGTTTGTTCCCTTTTATTCCTCCGGCTTGTTTTTTTAAATGTTACTGGGGAGAGAGAAAAATTTAGTCTAATAACAGTAATTGTTTGCTAATGGCAAGCATGCTGTCAAATTAGAGTAAAAGTCCACTTAAAAGCATACTTTTATGTAGTTAGCTGATCTAGGAAGGCTGTTAGCTGCAACATAAAATTGATTAATTTTCTCTTCTGCATTAACCTTATCGTGCATACACATCACTTTTTTTTATCCAGGGCAAAGTAAATGAATGCACCTTGACATTTGATAAAGTTGAATTTAACATCCATGTAGTCACATTTAAAGGATACTCATTATTCTAGTAAAAAGAGGGCAGCCAACTTTACTATTGCTAGAATATTCAATACCAGTAACTAAAGAAGGTTTCAAGAATAGAGTCTTGACAGGCAGTGGTGGTGCACACCTTTAATCCCAGCACTTGGGAGGCAGAGGCAGGCAGTTTTCTGAGTTCTAGGCAAGCCTGGTCCACAGTGTAATTTCCAGGACAGCAAGGGAAACAGAGAGAAACCCTGTCTTTAAAAAAAACAAAAACAATAACAGAAGATGAAATAAAAAAAAGTCTGAATGAAAAATTAATCTCATGTCACCAAAATTTAATTAGTAGTAAATGGGTTTTCCTTTGATGAGTTTCTAAGTCATTTGATCAAATTTCTGATTGACAATGAAAACCAACTATTTGTTGTATTAAGGCCTAGTTTATGCATATGAGAAACTTTGATGTATTAAAGCCTAGTTTTGTATATTTGCTGTATTAAGGCCTAGTTTATACATGTAAGCAATTTAATTATGAAAATGAAAATGTCTATTCACTAATAAATATGGATTAACATATATGTCCTAAAAAATGTGTCTTCACAAATAAAACATAGCATATGTACTGTGGGTTGAGTGTATTTCTCTCACCAGCCTATCCCCTGAGGTAGCAGAATGCTTCCATTAAATGGAGTAGGAAGCAAGATTGTTTAAATTAGTTTAGCCATACTGATACAGTTAAATATTTTCTAAATTTTTTGACAAAACATCTCTTTACAAATTAAAGCAATGTGTGCATCCTGCGAATGCATTCTGTCATTTAGTGTTCATTCATAATAGTTTTTTGTCCAAGACACAGTATTTCATACACTGTTTTCAAGAAAGGCGCATATCAGCCTAATAACAAACTATCTGGCCATAAAACCACACAACAATAACAGATAAACATGTACAAACACTTGAATGCAGATTCATCTCAGAAGACAATAAAGGAATAGAATTAAGTAGTTCAGGAAGTGAAACAGCACAGGAAATAAATAAGAAAGATGTAATTGGAAGAAGAGACAGTGAGTCGGGGTTTTTTCTATTATAAATGCGACTCACATTGTAGAAAAGGGAAAGAGAAGTATAGATTGTGCACAAAGTTGGCCTATTGAATTTTCAGGGCTGATTCAACAAAAATTATTGGTGTAAGAAAGACGGTGGCACAATTGCCTTGGACAATTACAACAGTATATAAGGTTCCCAACATTAATTATTTCCAATTCATCTGTGTCTAATATTGCTTTGGTAATTTACTGTTGTAATCATTAGATTAAGATGCATTACTCTTTTTTTTTTAAATTTATCATCCTTTGAGATGTCCTGCATAAAGGACCCTTTTAGTGGCAACTCAATCATTTCGTATTCTGTAGCCTAGAGTGGAAAAGTATACGTGTTGTCATGTGTGCAAATATGACCATGTGGACCATCCTTCCAAATCTAGTTAGGGGTGTGGCCTGCCTGGTGCCTATAAACAGGTGTGTGTTGCAGTGCCCCCGAAAGCCCTGATGACAGCTCTCCATTTGCTACTGCAGCTTCAAAAAAATGGTGACTGTGTGCAAGTGTCACGATGGCTTGTTCTATAAGTCCTTGTCTTAGGGTGTTACTACTGTGAACAGACACCATGCCCAAGACAACTCTTACGAAGGACAACATTTAATTGGGGCTGAGTTTCAGTCCATTGTTATAAAGAAGGGAACATGACAACATCCAGACAGGCAGGGCGCCCAGGAAGCTGAGACTTCTACATCTTCATCTGAAGGCTTTTATCAGAACACTGACTTCCAGGCAGCTAGGATGAGTGAGGGTCTTAAGACCATGCTCTTGGTGACACAGCTACTCTAATAAGACCACACCTCCAAATAGTGCCACTCCCTGAGCCAAGCATGTTCAAACCATGACAGTGATCCATGGGTTCCTATTTGGTTTCAATGTCGTTTTCCTATTGGTTACCACAGTTATTAATTTTTTAGAATTCTTATTTACTGATTATACCTGTCTTTGCACATTCTTCCAACAATCATTATTTTTATTGCACAAACATTAATATTGAGAAATATATGATGTATTGCACAAGCGTGTATCATTCTACTTCTCTCTTGATAATTTAGGAAGAAGCATTCCTAGTGCCAAAATACATAAGAATACATGAATTACGTCCTAGACTTAGAGTTTAATATGACCAAATTGATTTAATATTGTAGGTTAGACCTCACTGTTTCTTGTAAACCTAACAATCCAATGAAAAGCTTGTGGTTGAGGTTTGATTCCGTGAAAGTATTTTAGGAAAAGTGTTTAGATTTGGCGTTTTTGGAATGCTATTAGGTCATGAGGTGCTGACCTCCTCCTCCACATTCATTCAACATATTGTTGGTTTATAGATAATGGATTTGGGATTTGGCTTTGAAAGAATGTGTTTTGTTTCTGCTTCCTGGCTATCTAACTTAGAGGCATTGCTAAACCAGATATCCCCTGCCATAGTTTTGATAGTTAATCTCTCTTGTCAACTTTTTGAGATCTAGAATCTCTTGAGAAACGGGTCTCTGGCCATGCACATGGAGAATTATATTGATGGAGTTAAAAGAGGTGTCAAGACTTGCTTACTGTCAGTAGCAGCATTTCCTAGACTGGAGGCTTAGATTCTATTAAAATGAGAATTTTAACGGAACATAAGCATTTCTGTTCTGTTTCTGAATCGTAGATGTAATTAGACTAGCTGGAGCCTGACCAATACAGATGCGGATGCTCGCAGCCAACCATCCGTCTGAGCAAGGGGATGCCTAAGGAGGAGTTAGAGAAAGGACTGAAGGAGCTGAAGGGGTTTGCAACCCCATAGGAAGAACAACAATATCAACCAACCAGATGCCCCAGAGCTCCCAGGGACTAAACACCAACCAAAGAGTACACAGGAGTGACCCATGGCTCCAGCTGCATATGTAGCACAGGGTTGCTTTTTCTGGCATCAGTGTGTGGGGAGGTCCTTGGTCCTG
Organism: Rattus rattus; assembly: GCF_011064425.1. Classification (NCBI taxonomy): domain Eukaryota; kingdom Metazoa; phylum Chordata; class Mammalia; order Rodentia; family Muridae; genus Rattus; species Rattus rattus. The sequence goes on along the minus strand of NC_046159.1, from coordinate 139,051,628 downwards.
TGGATGCTCCATGGCTCAGTGAAGGGCTAGGCCAGGGAGGCAGGAGGGAGTGGATGGGTGGAAGCACTCTCATAGAAGCAGGGGACCAGGGGGATGGCTTAAGGGGTTTGCGCTTGGGAAACCCAGAAGAGGGATACCATTTAAAACGTAAATAAATAAATTAACCAATTAAAAAAAAAACTGGCTCACTGTTTCCTTAGGGAGCGCCCCCCCACCCCATCACGCACATATTCCATGTCATAATGTATTATGGTGAAAACCTTTATGTCTTAAATTGAATTGCAAAAGCATTTAATCAGGAAAAACTAATACGGTATCTTACACAGAGACACATGTGCCGTGGTCTGAAACTATGAGCCCAGTAAGACTTTGCCCCTTTAGTTGAATTTCTAAGTACTTTATCACTCTAATGAAAAGCTGATGAATATATTTGCCTTTGCTGTAGAAAACACTAAAATCAATAGATCACATATTTGTATGATTCCCACCTAACGCAACAGCTAAAACTATTTGACTTAATTAAATCGGTTTAAATCCAAAACATTTTGCCTGCAAATTTTGTGATTTTACCCACCAGCTTTACCTTTTTCATGATTTGCCTTTATTATTTTTTTTCACTTCAAGAATATTTCAAAAAGGTTCACTGAATTCAATCTCAATCTGTGTTTACTTAGGATGTAAGAAAAATGACGGGGCTGGGGATTTAGCTCAGTGGTAGAGCACTTACCTAGGAAGCGCAAGGCCCTGGGTTCGGTCCCCAGCTCCGGAAAAAAAAGAACCAAAAAAAAAAAAAAAAAAGATTTTAAATCAAGAAAAATGACACACTATTGGTTAACAACAAAATTCTAAATAGCAAATACTCTCAAGTTACCTCAGTGCATAACAAGTTAATAAATAATGACCCGTCCATGGCTTGAACAGAAACAGCATATGGAATTGTAGTGTGCTCTTAGGTTTCAATATACGTGATTGACATTCCTCCACGATCCATTTGGGCACAAACAGATGGGCCATCTGTTTTCAAATTTCCCATCTCTTTATAGCTCAGACATCTAGGTGATAGCCAGAGGAGAAAATAGCAAGCCCTTTTCTCTCATATTGCTTCCTTCACAAGGTTAGACTTCTTGTGGCTGTAGAGCCAACCTTCTAACAGATGGAAATAGGTTCCGTGCACACAACTACTCCATGTTTAAAGAAGCTTATTTTTAAGTATAAGATAGAAGAATTCTACTGACTTTAGTTCCAAAGCAGATAGAGAGCACTGTGTAGAATCTCCTGTCTTCCATTACTTTGAATATGTTGCTTCAGTCAATGAAAAAAATACATCAAGATTTTTCCTTTCAGAGACTAAGATTCTGTGAATCGTTTGTGACACCCTGAAGGTGTAAAGTTTACAAGAAAAATTTTTCCTGTTACTCTGTCATGTTACTATTCAACATTTTAAAATGTTTACATTCCTTCTTAGGATTTCAGGGAAAAAGCTCACTTTAGAGTTGACGTCTTCCATGTTGCGTCTCATATTTTACAGGATCACTTCTTTACCAGTAAGATATTCACACAGAATTCTTGCTAACCAATGATAAATATTTGGCAAAGGGTGGGGAATGCTTCTGGTTAGCTACATGAAGATGTCTCTTTTCTATGCGGTGGGACTTCCTTGTGCCTATAGATTTCTCATAGTCTTCTGAGAAATTACTGCTCACTTTGTACTATTGAAAAGTAAGATTTAGAAACTGGAGGAAGACATACAAAAGATATGTCCTTTTGATGAGGTTTCTTGTTTTTGTTAAGTTTCCTGCTATAATTCATGTAATATAGATTTAACCATATTTTTCAGTGACAATAATTAACCCATTACCCCTCTCCAGACCTTTTTCATTGTTGTAATGGAAATCCACTCCCCTATTCATTCATTCTCATTCTCTCTCTCTCTCTCTCTCTCTCTCTCTCTCTCTCTCTCTCTCTCTCTCTCCCCCTTTCCCTCTCCTTCTCCCTCCCTCTCTCATGCACACATGCACACATGTACACACTCATATACACCTATACATAATTTTACACTATCTTTTATTGTTTCCACTATCTTTTATTGTTTCCACTATCTTTTATTGTTTCTTTCTTCCATGGACAGACTGGACTAACTTTTATTTAAGACTAACAAAAGCAGTTTGACCATTCACACTGGTATACCAATGTGAGTTCCAGTTTTTGATATCAAAAAACATGGTATAAAAAAATCACTCTATCACACCATAACTCTGATGTTATGATATAGAGTTTCATATTGTTCTCTCTAACAGTTGGTCAGTTTGTACTCCCACCAATGGTGTAAAAGGATTATTCTTCCATATTTTTATCAATTTGAATAATTTTTCATTAGGATGCCAATTAGTAGCTAGTTATATAACTCTTTAATGTCACCTTGTAGTTTTGATTTACATTTTGATAGTTGTTAGCAATGTTGCCCTTTTTTTTATTTTATAACTGAATAAAAACCCATGGATTATGGGTTCCACATTTTCATTATCCATTTATCAAGTAGACTTCGAGATTGCTTTCATGCCCTAGCTGTTGTAAATAGAGTAGGCTTGAGCATGAATTAGTATGTGTCTCTGTAGTAAGAAATAGTATGCCTTGGATATATTGCCAAGGGTGGTAAATGGAAGGAATATTTATAGTTCAGAGGAAGTGCCATACTGATTTCCACAGTGACTACAGGAAGCTTTTAAGAAACCTGCACAAAAGTATCCATTCACCACATCCTTGCTAGTTTGTTGTGGTTATTATAACTTAGTATTTTATTTAAAATAATTGTGACATTTCTCTCTGTCTTCCACCTACCCCCCCATGTCCCCTTAACATGGTCTCCACTCTCACATTGGTAGCCTCTGGTTTGTTGTTTGTTTTCTTTTTAATTAAGCTCTCTCTCTCTCTCTCTCTCTCTCTCTCTCTCTCTCTTTCTCGTGTGTGTGTGTGTGTGTGTGTGTGTGTGTGCGTGCGTGTGTGTACAAATAGGTAAATGCAACCTACAAAGCCTACATTTATATTGTTTATGTGAATCTGGTTTCAAGGCTAACTACTTTGTACTGAAAAACCCACTAAGGGTCTTATCTCCGAGGGGCAGGGTATATTTTCCTTTCCCAGAGGTGATTAGTTTCCTGTAGTACTTTGTCCAGGGATAGGACCCTTGAGATTTCCTCCTTCTGGATTAGCATGTGTATTGACATTGTTGTTGTTCAGGTCTTGTTCCAGTAGCCTTTCTCATTTCTGGGTATTCTGGCTTTCAGTTTCCCTCTTTTGCATTCTTATTCTTTTATTCTTATTCTTATTCTTTTTGACTGGGTTAAGGTGAAATCTCAAAGTAGTTATAATTAGACTTACCCTGGTAAGTATTGATGGTGAATACATTTGCAAAATACATCTTAGCCATTTGGATTTCTTCTGAGAACCAACTGTTCAGTTTGACAGCCTACCTACCTCGTTTACATTTCCTTAGACAGGGTCTTAATCTGTAACTCTGTCCTGAAACTCGGTATGTAGACCAGGCTTTCCTTGAACCGACAGAGGTCTGTCTTCCTCTGCCTCTCCTGTTATAGCATTAAAGATATGTGGCACTAGGCATGACCATAGCCCACTTTTTAATTGCTTTTATTTCTTGGTGTTTAGGATTTTATTTGCTTTTCTTGTATAGTCTAGACACTCTGCCTCTTTCTATAGGCTGCATCTTGCTGGTTAATTATTTCTTTTAAAGTAGATAATAACTTTAATTTCATAAAGTTCCACCTATTGAAGGTTGGTCTTGTAACTTGGAAACTAGTCTTAGGAAGTCCCTACCCAAGCTGATGTGTCCAAGTACATGCCATCCTCTTTCTCGTAGAAGTTTCAGAATTTGGGGTCTAACATTGATATGGTTAGTCTATTAAAAATTATTTTATGACATGAATCAGATTTCATTCTTCTACATGCAGATATATAATCTAAGACAACCATTTGTTAATGATGCTTAAACGAATGTATACATCAGCTGCCAGTTCTAGTCCGTGATCAATGTTTCTGTTTTTGTGGTACTACCATGCTTTTTTTATATCGGAAAGGAAGATACCACTGGCAATGATTTTAGTAATCACAGCAGTTTTGAATATCTGGTGATCTTTGTAGTTTTTAATTATTTTCAACTTTTTTTATTTATTTAAATTTCTGTAAAGAATTCTGATAGAAATCTGATGCAGATTATGTAGAATCTGTTGAACACTTCTGGTACGAAGAACATCTAAAAAATATTAGTCATATTAGTCCCTGTGTATAATAGGAGTTTATATCTTCTGATATCTTCCCTGACTGCTTTCTTAAGTATTTTAAAGCTTTGATTTGCTTGCTTATATTTAATCTATAATTTTGAGGTTTATTTGAACGATACTATCTCTCCTATTTTTCTCAACTTTTATATAGAAGAGATATTATTTTGTGTACATTAATATTATAAATTGTTAGTTTGCTAAATGTCTTTACTATCTGTAGAAATTTTCTGATAGAGTCTTTATATATTTATCATATATAAAGAGATAGATCTTTCTCCATATATATATATATATGTGTGTGTGTGTGTGTGTGTGTGTGTGTGTGTGTGTGTGTGTGTGTTTGTGTGTTATATTAATATATATGTTCAGCACTTTTGTATCAGGAATGTATTGACTTAATAAAAATAATTTGGAAGAGATTCATTATATTTTAATCAATAGGGAATTTTAAGAAGTGTTGGTGTTATTTCCCTGTTGAAGATATGGTAGAATTTATCTGGCCCAAAGCTTTATTTAGTTTGGATATATTTAATTACTGCTTTGAATAAATTGATGTGGTTCTGTTTAAAGTATTTATTTCATTATTACTTAATTATTTGCTGGTCACATACATCTAAAAGTAATTCATGGACTTTCTTTAAATGTTCTAATGTGGGAAAAATATTTTTTAAATAATATGACCTTATTCTCTGAATTTCTTAATTTTTTTCCTTTCCATCTTCTCACTTTATTAATTTGTGTCTTTTTATTGGTTGATTGCTAATGGCTTGTCATTCTTATTAATATACTCCAAGAAATCATTCTTCAGGTCATTGACTCTTAGTAGTGTTTATTTTTTCTATGTAACCAATTTGAGCTGTGATTTTGATTTTATATTTCCAACCTCTTATTTCAAGGCCTTCGGTTGCATCAGTAAATTAGTCACTTAAGGTCTCAATATGCTTTCATCTTAGAGCTTCCTTTCTTGGCTCCTCTCAGTTTGGGTATGTTTTCATTTTCAACTAATTCTAGAAATTTTAAATATCCTTTTTGTTCCCTGATAATTTCCATACTAAAGACATGGAGTCCTCTCTATGTAGCTACGTATGTACTTTCTCTAGTTTCTATAAAATATAATATATTAAATATAATAAAATGTAATATTTCAGATTTTCCATATTATTGACATTTTTGTCCTAATATGCGGTCTCGTTTGGAAAAGGCTCCATGGGCGACTGAAAACTGTTGATGTGGAATGCTGTATAAATGACTGCTAGGTCGACTTACTTTGTGATACTATTTAACCCCAACGTTTATTTCTTTAGGCTTTGCCCAGATGCTCTCTCTATTGTCGGAAGTGTAGTATTTAATTTATCAACTATCACTGTAGACCAAAAAAATTTTTATACAATGTAACTGTGCCTGTGTAGAGTGACTACATATTTAGACTAATAATAGCCTCTTGGCTGAATTTTTCTTTAATAAGTACAAAGAAAGTCCATCCTTATCTCTTCAGATTAGTCTTGAATTGAAACTAATTTCTTCAAATATTAAATTAAGCATATTTTCTTATTTCTTGATGCTTTTAACTTGTCATGCCATTTTCCAACATTTTAGTCAAATTTGTAGTCTCTATTGGATAGTAATGAATTGTTCTTGGAGGCAGCGAAATGATGTATTCTGTTTTCTAATACAAGGTGGAAAATTATTATCTCTCTTTGTTAAGATCATTATTATTAAGTGTCGCTATTAGACAGTGTGTTTACTTCTCCTCATTTTGTTGTGGCCATGTCATTTTAAACAACTTCTGATTATGTGGTCTTGAATCATTTATTCCCTTCTGACATCTGAGCTGCTTCCATTGTTGTCTTTCAGATGACTTATTTTTTCAAGCATCATCTGTAGAACTGTATAAGTGGTTTTAAATGTTCCACCTGCTTTTATTTCCCAAATGTTTAACCTCCCCTTCAATTTTAATAGTTTTTCTGCATGTGGTAATCTAGATTAACAGTGGTTGGCTTTCAGAAATTAAACTACATTCTACAAGAACCTCTTAAGTATAAAAGCCTCTGTGAAATAATCAGGTATTATTTGAAACATTTACTTTCATAAGGGGCTTGATTTTTTTCCTTACAAATTTCCATACCCTTCCTTTATTCTCTGCTTTTAATATTTTAAGTACAATATGTCATGGGGTGTTTCTTTTCCACTTTTCTTTATTTATAATGGAGGTCTCCGGGTCTTTTGTACCAGATGGGCATCTCGTCCTCTATGTTAAATTTCCTTTATTATTTTTACCGATTATATTCACTATGATTTTATTATGGTATTTTGTTCCTTCTACACATAATCCAAGTTTAGATATTTTAATAATGTCTTTTTTTTCCACGTGGAAAGTCTTAATGCGAGAACAAGATTAGAAGAGGAGAGGAATAGAGGCCAGCCACGAGCAAGTAGAGGGAAGGGGGTAGGGATGGGGAGAGAAGAGACAAAGGGGAAGAGGGAAAGAGCAAGAGCTTTAATCATGTCTTAAGTCACCCCCATTTTTCATATGTCTTGAATTTTGTTTGTTGATTAAATTTTTCTATCTTAGCTTTCATCCTGATTCTCTGTTTTCTACATGATCTATTTTATTGGTGATAACTTCCATTGAGGTACTCATTGACATTTTGAGTTGTTTATTTTTAACACTATTTCAATTTGAGTATTATCTACCAAAGCGATCTTTATTTCCCTACTCTGCATTGACTTCCTTGTTTAATTACTTTTATGAGGGGGTGGTGAGTATATACAGGACTTCTTGATGGTTTGTACATATTTATTATTGTTTTAAAATTCATTTTTAGTTCTTCTAAATCATTTTATCAGGTGTCTTTATTTGTGGCACTAGTCCTTGCAGAGAAAATGTGCTGTTCAGGTTTTTCAAGTTGTTTCCCTTTCTGTGCTCACATTTGTGCTTGCACAGCTAATTTACTTGTTTGTTTGGTTTTTTTTATTTTGTATTTTTAATTTTTACGATTCTTCACATTTTATCTCAGTGGTCATATTGCACTATTTAGTGAATTTGTAAATCCCAGTGGTGGTAAGTTTTACATCGTTGGGGCTGGTATGTAGGAGTTCAATCTTGAGTCTTCAGCTGGATGGTTAGATAATGTCTCTTGTCCAATAGGGCTTCTTGCCTAGGTCTGCAACCTTCCCTGTAAGTTTCTGAGCTCTTTCAAGGCCTTACCTAGAGTCAGATCTGAAACCTGGCCTTGTTTATCTGCTAGAGCTGCTGGGATGGGTGGAACTCCATGCCCAGTCGGGGCTCAAACTTGTTGAATGGAGTCTCGCCTGAGTCTACAGCTTTCTGTAATGTTCTTACAAGATGTGGAACTTCCTAGACTCCAGCAGGCTATGCCCCTTTTCAAGAATGTTCTTGAACCAAGCATTTACATGGGGAACAAGCATTGCATCCTGAGCAACAGCCCCCAGTCTACAGTTTGATTTCCTGATAGTGTTTTTTCTTCAATATATATGTATATATATATACAATATTTCTTGAATATATATAATATTATATGTATATATACATTATACATATATAGTGTATGTATGTATGTATGTATGTATATTTGTTTCTAACTATCCTTTCTTGTTGCATTTATTGATTTGGTCTTTTGCTTTTGTTTTATTTTGTTTTTTGCTAATGATTTCAAAACAAAGAAACAAACAACAATAACAATGAAAACCACTGGGAAAAGCTAGTATTTGAAGCTTTTATGTTCTGTTTTCACACCTGTCTTAACTTACCCCGTTGTATTGTAACCTGGAACCATAATCTGAAAAATATTTTTTCTCCCTTAAGTTGCTTTTATAGAGTTTGTTATCACAATAGCAGAAATAAAACTAGGAAGATATGTATTCCATTGAGAACATAGTCATTTGAATACTATTGACATTTCTGCAACACTAAGTCCTGTGATCCATGAACCTATCATATCTAGTTCTCCTTGATTTTAAACTATTCTGGACTATTTGTTTTATGGAAAATAACTAATCTTTGTCCACATTAATCTTCATAAATAACACTAGGAACTTACTAGAAATAAGAAATGTACAATAGTCCATATATTATTTGCTTCATAATCAATGTAAGGTGAAATATTTTTATTTCATTTCTTTATATGTATATGAAGTTAATAATTGTATGTAAATGTGTATTAATTGTAGATATATGTATATAACACATATCATTAAAATCATCTCTTTGAAAAGCAGCCAGTGCTCCAAAGATACTTTTGCTAAACTAGGTATCTTTATAAATGAAAAATGCTTTCAATTGTGTGGTTTATATATAACTTATTAGAACCAATCTCTTAGACTCAACTCTTGGTTCAAAACTTTCACGAAGAAAGCTTTCTTTTAAGCATCAATTGATGGCAAACCTTGTCAGGAATTTTCTATGTGCTTTCAGCAGGGCCAGGGGACTAAATGGAACAATATTGAGTTAAATGAAGAGAAGTTCAAACCCCCTCTCAGGGAAACTGAATAGTGACGTAATATTGGTATTCTGATACAGCTACCCATCTTCATGTGACTGTGTCCTTGCTGCATTAAGTTCTCCAAAGGCCACATGACGAGAGCTGACAATTTAAGAGCCCAGTGTTGTATACAACTTCCATAAATCAACATCTGGGTTGTTGTAGAAGTGCAGTGATAATCCACTTTGGGTTTAAAAAATCTGCATTGCAATGAATTCTAAGTACATGTTTTCCTCAGTGCAATTTCAAATGACTGTTTTCACAAGGAAACTGTTTCTCACTAATAGAGTATGTTTTAGTCAAATGCTACAGTGAAAGCTTTCTTCCTGTAGGGAAGTTTCTAATTAGAATTGAGATGGTGACTTCTTTTGAAAAGATCTGCTGATTGATATTGGCTTGGGGATGGTGAAGTTCCCCTTTGACAGGAGACATCGCTCAGAGAAGACTGATGAAATGCAGCAAGGCTGCGTCAAGTCTTTGCAACTATTAATCCCTAGTGCTTTCCTTTTCGTCCTGTCATGTAAATGGATGAACAATCATCATTTTTCTTTACATTATGCTTTTGGTGATACAGTTTGTGTCATGCTTGGATCATAGTCCCTGACATTACTTATGACCCAGATACACAGTTTCTTTTTTTTTTAATTTCATGCCCAGGAGGACACATTCTATAAGGAGATAGCAATAGACTGAATATGTGAGCTCCTAAGGACTGCATTTCAAGTAAGTACAAACCGGTACTTGCTTATTTACAGTTTTGTTATAAAAGCTGTAATATGTTACTGCTGCAGTCATAGAAATTTCTGAAAAGAAAATAGTCTCCTTTAAACATGTGTCCAAGTTAAGTTCTGGACCAGAAATCAGTATCTATCAAGTATGTAAAATTCATAAATTATATGATTTATGGTCAATAGAACATCAAATACCAGTGCTTTGTAGCCAAGCCAAAAGAATCCAAGACATGGGTTGGGGATTTGACTCAGTGGTAGAGCGCTTGCCTAGCAATTGCAAGGCCCTGGATTCGGTCCCCAGCTCCGAAAAAAAATAAGAAAGAAAAACAAGAATCGAAGACATATTCTATAACAATTATAAAGTAGTAATCACTGTAAGAGTGATGCTTAGATTTATATAGAAGGATTTGACATACTATTGAGCACATATAATTCTCCTTTGTACTTCAGTAGACGCTCAATTTACTTTATGCCAAAAGTCATGAGAAATAGAGTTGAGCCTTATTTCATTAGCATGTATTTTAATGCACATATACTAGAAGTGTTGATTTGAATCTTATGCAATGGTGTAATGTCTAATATACATTCCCTGTACTGCCCCTCCCTGACATTCAGAGGTATTATCCTTAGTAGAAGTTACCCTACTAATGCTATTTATAAATGACTCTCACTGTCATTGGTGTAATCAGTAGGAAAGAGCACCAGATATTAGTTTGCCTTTTTTTCAAAATGAGTGTGAGGTTGAACAATTTCTTTTTCCCAGTGGGGGTTCATTACTAAGAATCCACTGCACTTTATCTAAAAGAATTCATCTTTAAAGATGTTACTTGTACAACCAAATATATTTTTAATTTTTCAACCAAATACATTTTTATAAAATTCCTGGAACTAAGTGACAAACTTAGGAAGGAAAATGATACTTTTACTTCATGGAAATACACTTAGAAATGACCAACATTTAAAATCCATGAAAATGGTATTATAAGACATTAAATAGAGCAGTCCTGCAAGAGTGTTAACATTTTTCCTTGTATGTTTTTTTAAAGCTAAACCCCACCTAAACTTCTAAAGATGTTTTTGCCGCATATGCGATCACCCCCTCAGGATGATTTACTTTCCATATCCTTCTTTCCTGTCTTGTATAATAGCTCAGACATCTACACTGAGAGATTTTCTGCAAGGCCCCACTTCCTCTGCTGCTGGTGCCCACACAACTTTCAATATAGCACAAGTCCCACAACATCGCAGAGGTGTGTTTTTTATTCCCAGTACATTGCAAACTTTTTGAGGATAAAGTCTGGCTTTACCATTACAGCAATTTCTCAGGACCTAGATAAGATCTTAACTCATCGTCACCTAATAACATCAAACAAATATACAATTTTACATAATTTGAGAATGAATGACAATAAGAATGGATATGTACCACAAATGTGTGAAAGACATTCCGTAAGAATTTACATAAAAAATAGATTTATCAAAATTTCAACAATGAGCCTTTCTTATCTCAAAATGTCACATACAAAAAAATGTCACAGTGACAGCAAGTGTTAAGAACAAAGTCTCTCTCATGTAAACTCCACTAAATTACTCCCGTTAGTAGCAAAAATATTTGAAAATCTAGCTACATTCTATTTGTTTTATTAAAGGTAAGAGAACCTTAAAGGGTTCTCAAGTATACTGGTGCAGGATCATTTTATAGGATCATTCTACAGGTTTTGTCCAAGAAGTCACGTGCAAACTGAAAAGCTGGCAAGAGTCCAGGGTAAGAAGAGTTGAAAAAGGAAAATGACACCTCTGAGGGAACTATATTCTCAGTCTTGTGGAAATTCTTACACATTACTCCAGTTGATATTTTTGTGAAAATCCTCCCTCAATTCCTCACATTGTGTTTGTGCACTTACTCTGGATTTTTTTTTTATCCTACTAGAAGTGAGCACACAAAGATGCCAAAAGTACTGGTCACTATTCTACTAGATAATCTTTCAGAAGATGTTGTGAGTTTAAGGTCTCTAAGTATTAATTCAGAAGGAAGCAAGCTAAGAGAGTTCACAAAGCCATTGTTTAGACTGTATTGTTTCATCGTACCACAAAATGAGTGCTCTGAACATACATTATTATTACTAAAACAAAGCAAAGAATGAAATGAGCCTGAACCTTAATTCTATAAACAAGAAATATTAGTGATGAGTCACATTTGAGGAAGAAAAGTGAAGATTCAAATATAAATTATGAACATTTCACTTATTTTGAAGTGACTAGGCATCAAAGGAAACATTTAGTCAGTATGAAAGATGATTATCAGAACTCAGATTCCCACAGTGTAAATAAGATAAGAGAACATCTGGCTTCATTAAAACTTGAAAGTCTTCATGCTTTGAGAAAAATATGATGGCTCACTGACTAGAATTTTGAATGATGGCATGGAGTCTTACCAATATGATTTCCATTGCATAAGCTTAAATGGCAGCACTTGTATTTTTTTTTTTTTAAAACACTGTTAAGTCCAGGCGGACTTTGGAGTAAAGATCACCTGATGTCAGCATCCTTAGTTCTAGCATAGCAGGCAAATGCCACAATCATAGCTACCACTGATCTTACATTGTTGCATCCATCATTCACTATAGAAGGAAACTAAATCTACCATTCATCAAAAACTATGTCCAAGTTATCAAGCCAAGTCTATAGCAAATCCGCTTTCTCTGTTTTCAGACTGATTTAATTTAGAGAATTGAAAGCCTAGATCACAAAAACTTCTCCTGACTTGTCATTTTGAAAGTGTTTACTCCTGTGTTATTGATTTTAGCTTAATGTGAACATGTGAACAGCAAAGTCAATTCAACTGAAGAAAAATGCTTGGAAAATAGACTTATATACATGTTCATTGGCTTTCTCATTAACATCAGTCAAATGATACAGTCTGTGTATTATCTCAAGAAAAGATGTTTGAGAAATGTCCACATACCGTGATATTTTGAAATCAGAGTTAAATATAATATATTTGACTAAACAAGTAAGTCAAATGCAATACATTTGACTAAACAAATAAAAATGTTAGTAGAAAGCATGACAGTAAGATTGATATCCAAGCTACAAAATACTTAAGGATGGATTGAGAGTGAAAAATATTAATTAATAAAGTTATAGATAGGATAAATCCATACAAATATCATTTAATGTGAAATTAATGAAAGTTCTTTACCATGAAAAATAAAGATAAACTCTCACTAGACCATGCAGAAGAAATAAAGAAGGAAAATATATTTCATTCTTGGTTTTTATGTTGTTTAATTAATGAATTTTATTTTTAGAAAATGTGGTCAATTAGAATCAAATTTACTACCCACATTCACAGAATTAACATGATACCTTAGTAGTACACTTTATATTTAGCAGACCAAATTTGATAATTTATAATATATTAATATTAGCAACACTTAATTACAGCTTAATTTATAACTATCATCCATATTCTACATGTCTATACTATAGTTTTGTGCTTTTTGTCAAATGCATAATATCATAACTACAGCTCCATACAATTCACATAGAATAGATTCAAACAATTATTTTTGTTGCACCTATTTTTTTTCTTTCTTCAAACCAGAAATCTATAAACTCCTGATTTTTTTCTCTAGGATTAGTCATTCCAATATTAATGTTTTCTGAGTCATACAGTGTTGCTCGCACAGCTGATCTGTAGACGATAACTTAAATTTCTTGCACCTACATAATATCTGGGATTTGTAGCTCATTTGTTTTTAACCTGTAATTTGAGCTTCTGAGAGTTTCATACATATATTGTTACAATATTGCAAACTCTAAAGGTCCTCCTTCTTACTCCCTCTGACTGTAATGAGTTATTTTGAAAATGTATGTGTGTGTGTGTGTGTGTGTGTGTGTGTGAGAGAGAGAGAGAGAGAGAGAGAGAGAAGGAGGAAGAGAGGGAGGAGGGAGGGAGAGAGGAGGAGAGAGAGAGAGAGGAGAGAGAGAGAGAGAGAGAGAGAGAGAGAGAGATCAGTTGAATTCATTTAGAATTGCTTGTATATATGTCGAGGGACAACTACTGGCTAATAATCAGAAGACTTGTCCCTGAAAAACTTTGATTCTTCTCTCTTGGCAGCCATTAATTTCTTGTTCTTAAGACTTTCAGAGTGCGAAAGTTTTTGCTTGTTTGTTTGTTTGTTTGTTTGTTTAAATCACTGTTATTTATATTTTCTTTTATACTATCAGTGTTACGTTTCTGCTTATGAACCACTAATGAATATTTTTTCAAAGTCATAAAGTCTAAGTCTGGACTTTCATTTCTCCTCATTCTCAGTTCATTCTTACTTACATGTAGGAGTGTCTCTTTTTAAGACATTTCAGTCAACAAGATTAGTTTTTACCTATGTAAAATCATGTATGTTCATTTCAAATACAGTGATGTCACATACTATATCTCATGAAGATTTTTCTGAGCTATTTTATTTTATTTGTGCACATGTCTACATTTTTTCAAGACATGATGTCTTTGTGTAGCTCTGGCTGTCCTAGAACTCTCTGTAGACCTGCTGGCCTGGAACTAAGAGATTCACCTCTCTCTGCCTTTCCCAATTGCTAGTATTAATGATATATGCCATGATCAGCCAAATCATGTCTACACTTTTAACCACTATCACTCAATCTGGCATCTTGTAGTTTTACAGTAATTTTAAAAGGGGGTTTTATAACATTTTAGAGATTCTTTAATGCTTTGTCAATAGTACCAGTTTACATATCTGTCTAATTAAATTCAAAGTAAGATTTTCAGATTGTATTAAGTATATGGACAATATTATAAATTAATAATATCTTGACAACATTTACTTATTTTTCTATGCACACAAAGTATTTACTCGTTTAGGTTTCAAAAACTTTAAGTTGCAGTTTTTGTTCAAGTGCATGTTCTTCACACATATATGAATTATTTGCATTTTATTTTGTGGTGATAATGTAGAAAAACAAACTTTATTAACAAATGTAAATGTTCATTCTTGCCATGCAGGAAATCAATTAACTTTTAATATTAACCTTGCATCTTGAAATTTTGTAATAATTACTCTCATTCTAGGTACTTTTTTTTTTGGAATCATTCACATAGACAATTCATTACCTGCAAATAAAGGCAGTTACATTAGCTAGTTAAGATTTTGTGTCCATCTGGCAAAGAGAGCTCTTCTCACCACACATTTACTTATTTATTTGTATTTGGAATGCTGGCCGCCTTCCCAGTTTCTCCTCTCAGATAGTCCCTTCATCCATTCATCATCCCCTTCTCCTTTGATAGGGTTGGCTCCCCCTGGGTAACCTATCCTCCCTGACATAACAGTCCCTGCAGATTAGGGCGTGCACTTTCTAATTGTTAAGTTACAGGTTCTTCAGTGTTCTTTATCACTTGAGAATAAAGAAGTTTTGAATATTTGTAGCTTTGTAAGCACTTTGCCTATGTGAGTAGATGGTCAATTTTCTCTAACATTTTATTGATTCTTTTTTACATACTAATTTATTCATTAGTGTATTGATGCGATGAATTTTAGTAATAATTTCTAAATAATTCAAAAATGTGTCCAGAATAAATCACATTTCTTTGTGTTATAGTATTCTTTTTACATGCTGCTGCATTTACTTTTTTAATTCTTGGTGAACCATAAATTTGTAATTGACAGATTTATTAGTTTACAGTTTTGATATTGCTTAGTATCTTTGTTTATTTTGTATACGTAGGTTAAAATGGCCTTATACAAAGAGAAAGAACGTATATGCTTCCATTGTGTATCAGATTATGACGAATTTGGACATTTTTTGTCCTTCTATTTTTGTAAGAATTGTGTTCCAATGTTACAAATTAATTAGAAAAGCTTTGGCATGTTTGTTTTTAAAATGTGTAATCATTCTCTGTTTTACTCTATTTGTGTGAATTGTAGTAATTCGTTACTAAAGCAATTCACAGCTTCATACACACAGGTGTACAGCATAGAATTGCTCACATTATTTTATCAGCTCTAAATCTTGGAATTAGAAGTGAAACTTTTATTTCATTTTGTATATAGCAATGAAAGTTTGACATTGATATGGATAATTTCAAAGAATCAACATTTGACTTGCTAATTTTACCTATTGATTTCTTCCTTTTAATCTTATTAATTTTTTCTATAATTATGTCTTTAAATCTGGCTTGGGTGTCAATCACCCTTAGGGTATATAGTCAATTCCTGGACAGCCTGGAGTAGATTGGAAGACATATTCTCATAAAATCAAATATTGAAAAAATTGTTTTAAGAGGGGCCATACATAATAATCTACCAAGTTAGAAGAAATTATTACAATTGTAGTCAAAGCATAAACACATAAAAATAGAGTGGTAATATTCATAAGATAAATTGTTGGTTGTAAGGCGTGATAACCACTGTTGGTAACAAAATATATGTTATATATTTATGACAGTTATTTGAAATCATGTTGCAGTCAAACAGATATATTAGCAAAGTCACTTTTTCACTTGAGGTTTTTGGAATATCACAGAAGAGGGAGTTAAATGATTGGAAGATCAAGAGAACCAGGATATATACTTAGAGATTTTATCTCCCAGAGATAATAATGAAGAGTCACCCATGAAACTTCAACAGCATGGCAGCATAGAGAAGCCTGAACAGGTATAACAGCAACAGAAAATCTCAAGGGGCCTCAACCATAGACAAAGATATTAAACACAATAAGAAATGCTGAGTGTAGAAGAAATTGTGTTTTCCAATGATGAGCCCCATAATTTGTTATCCAATACCAAATGGATGACTTTTAAATCATAAATATATGAGTAATACTTAAAAAGGTTCAGCAAGGGGTACAACTGTGTGTGTGTGTGTGTGTGTGTGTGTGTGTGTGTCTATCTGTAGTCTGCCTGTCTATCTGTGTGACAGTTATATAGCTATTTAAAATTTGTAACATATATTATAAATTTGTCCTATATAATAACTGTAATAAAATAATATGGAAAAATGTGGCCATGATTTTGAGAGAGAATAGGTGGGGCATAGGGGAAAAAGAAAGGTTAGGGGGAGTCTGAAAAATTGTAATTACATTTCAATAAATAATAAAATCATACTGCAGAATAAAAAGTATATTAGGAGAAGATAAAACTCCATGTTATCTAGTGAGGGTGGATAATCATTTTTTACATATATTAGAGACTCTGTCTCAAGGAGTGTAGAAGCTCACTTATCATTCTATATTGTTAATTTTCTAGGAAGCTTGAAAATACACTAACAAGCCTCCATTACTCATTTACCCATTAGGTTCCTAACTGTGCTGGATATATCTAAGCAATGAAGAAACAGTGAACAAAACATAGACTTGTTACATCGACCATAAATTATGTCATTACCATAAGGCAGAAACGTGAAAGGGAACCAAAAAAGACAATCAATGCAGTTTTTAAAATATATTTTGTTCTTTCACAATTTTTAACATGGGCAGTAAATTCAGCCAAATCATGCGGCTAAATACAACGTGGTCAACAGAGCCCATCTGCTGATGGCTACAGAAGTACCTATCCCTTTATACCTAAGACTCCTACAAACAGCATTTCAGAGGTGAAGCATCACTGCTCTGTAGAAAAGTGTTTGCTTTTAAAGTCATGGATTTCTAGGAATAAGTTGCCACCCACTACCAGCTGGATGGAGATAAAAATAAAGAGAAATTTACTTTTGAATAACAAATCGATTTTCCTACTGTTTTTGTATTTCAAACTCAAGGCTTTATCATTTTGAAAAAGGAAAGAGAAAGTGTTCTTTTACAATTTTCGCAGAAATATATTAAGGCCTTGAAATCTTCAAGTCTTGTAGACACTTTCATTTAGAGGAATTTTAAAACAATATTAAGTTCAATGCAGGCAGAAAACCTGATGTTCACTGCTTTCGTCTCCATAACCCACTCAAAGGACACAATTAATATAATTACATAAAATTATGTAAAAATAATATCTGTATGTAAAAATAATATTGGTCACTTCATAAATCTTTTAAATTTTCAATGAAAAGATTAAATAAAAGGCATTATTTTCCTCATGAGTAAATGACACTATCCACATATACATAAATATACATGTATCACCTATAATCATGGATATGCATATGTATACATGTGTGTATGTAGAATCAGTTGTTACTCAAACATGTAACACAATAAAAATGAATATGTTTAATATTCAAAATCTATTTCAAATTAATTTGGTATGCTTAATGTTCAAGGTATTGTCTCTAATTGCCAGCTATTGGAACTTGCGACTTAATTGCATACCTTGTATAATTATATATTCAAATGTCTATTAAGAGAAAAGGAATTTGTAAACCTGAAATAGCAAACACTGAACACTAACTTTAAAGCAAGATCCGTCCTTCTTTTACCTGCTACTACATATCTCATTCTACTGATGATCCTGTTGTATTAGAGTTCTCCATATATTTCTATCAGAAATTATATGGGTTCTTTAAAAGAAAAGTCCTTGAAATGTTACATATATTGGATTGAGAAACTTAAAATCCATCAACCCTTTGAGAGCAGTGATTTCTCAGCTTTTGGATAATTCTTTCCAAGGTCAACTGAGTAGAAGTCAGAGTGAAAGCATAGCTCTAACCCAGTTCTCCTGTTCTCTTGGATATTTGAAAGTTCTATGGAAATCTTCTATATTTCCAAAATCACTATCAATCTAAATAATGTTTGTAAATTGATATTTGCTAATTTTAGTCTTAGTAATTTAATTTGTCTCTTTATTGTTCAAGTTAGGATGCTTTGTCCATAATATATTTCTTATATTTAATATGAGGCCTCCAACATGTTAAATGGGTTTTAAAAATACATTAGGAAAACTGTTTTCATAACTATATCACAGAATTCATTTGTACTTTGAATTTTATGTACAGACTTGCAAACTGAAGGAATCAGGCATTGAGTTCTAAATGTGGTACAGCGATTTACTGTACAAGTCAAACACCGGGGGAAAAAGACACCTCCAAGAAATGATTTCTTTTGATTTCTGGAAAAATAGGACCTTCCCATAATGCCCATGTGCTTCAGAACTTCAGGAATTTTCTTATGAAAGAAACATGTAATAATGTCTTTAACTATGAACATTTTTGTAAGAGAGAATGGTGGGAGAAGAGTTGAGAAAATGGGATCAAATATTGTTGAAGCACATAATCTACTTAAATAAAATAACTTTATGAAATGTATCTGTGTACAAAGAATGCACGACAAAACCCACAACTGATATGAACCTTGCCAGTATTTATGTTGACTTCCTTATGCCATTATTGAGCTTCAAACATGAATCATTTAACGGTTGTTTAGACCTAAATTGTCCTAGATTCGAGTGAGGGATGGGGTTGCTATTCCACAGTTAACACTCTGACCCATAGTTGTTCCTATCAGAAGAACAGCAGAGATGGAAATGGAGAAGATCCTGAGGAAAATAGATCCAGAGACAGGCCCAAAGTGGGATCCAGCTCAAGGGGAGACTCAACCAAAGGGACCTATTATGACTGTCTCCAAAAGACCCAGTAAGCAGCTGAGTCAGATGCAGATATGTGCACCCGACCAATGAACAGAAGCTGCTGGCCGTTCTGTTGAGTTAGGGAAAGGCTGGAGTAAGCCGAGGAAGAGAGCAACCCTGCAGGAGGACCAGCAGTCTCCATTAACCTGGACTCCTGAGATCTCTTAGACACTGGATCACCAAACAAGTAGGATACACCGGCTGAGATAAGGCACCCAACCCATAAATAGAAGAGGACTCCTAGGTCTGAGTTCAGTCAGAGAAGATGCACTTAACCCTCAAGAGACTGTAGTCTCCAGGAAGTTTAGAGGTCTGGTGGGATGGGTGGGATGGGTGGGGTTGGGTCATCCTTGTGGAGATTGGTGGGTGGTGCAGGAAAGTGGGGAGGAGGTATGGGATGTGGAACTCTTGGGGGGGGTAGGGTGTGGACCTGGAGGGGAATAAAATCTGGAGTGTAATAATAAATAAATAAGAATGCCAACCAACCAGAACTTCCAGGGACTAAAGCACTACCCAAAGACTATACATGAACTGACCAATGGCTCCAGCTGCATATATAGCAGAGGAAGGCCTTGTTAGGCACCAATGGAAGAAGAAGTTCTTGGTCCTGCCAAGGCTGGACCTCCCAGTGTAGGGGAATGTGGGGGGGAAGGGGGATGGATGGGGAGGTGAATACCCTTATAGAAGAAGGGGAGGGGGAGGAGATAGGGGGCTTATGTCCCAGAAACCAGGAAAGGGAATAGCATCTGAAATGTAAATAAAAAAAATCCAACAAAAATTATACTCTAAAATAAATAAATAAATAAATAAATAAGTAAATAAATAAATAAATGAATAATTTTAAAACCATTAATTAGCAAAAATAAGATATTCCCTAGGAACTTACGTGTGCATTTATTTCATTAAAAATACTCATTATCAACAATTATATTAAAATATTTTTATAGGACTCTTTTGTAGAAATACTACAATATGATTTTTGAGATTACAGCAAAATAATGTATTTGAGAATTCATGCAATATAAATATAAAAATAAAATAAATTATGGACTAACAGTAACAGACTATAACTAGATACTTGTCAAAATTAGAAATCACAGGTTAATTATAACTTAATTATTGAGTGGAAAAGAAATTTCTACTCTGCAATATGTACTGCATGACTTATGAAGTAATTCTTAGGAGAAATTTAATACCATTATATATGTGTCTTTGGAAATAGAACTGTGATATTAACCATACAGATTTTACTTTAAATTACATAAAGGAAACAGCAAGATGGCTCAGTGGATAGTGTGGCCCTTTCACCAAGGACTACAAACTGAACTTACCTTCAAACCCCCACAATATGGCAGGAGAAAACCAATTCCCAGAAGATATGCTCCTATAAGCACACACACACACAGGTGACAGATGCATACCAGAGTACATGTATACATACATACAAACACACACTGAATGAAAAAGTAAGTTGACAAAATGTAATTTTTGAAAAAACACAAAAAATAACAAAATCAATCCAAACAAGCAGAAGGAACAAAATAATAAAGATAATACTAAAAATAAAACAGGATTTGTGCTTCCAAATTAAGAATTAGGTTAAATTGAAAAGCCTTTCAAAAAAAGGAAGAGGCTGGGCATTGTAGTTCATGACTTTAATCAAGAATTTGGGAGGAAAAGGCAGGATCAAAGGTCCCTTCATAAAAATAAATTAATCAACAGATAAATTTACATAATAAAAGTTTACTTAAAGTTAAATAAACTGAAAGACTTTATAGCATAGAATTTGAAAAGTTTCTTAAAGAAAGTATTAATCCAGTGGTATTCACTAGTAGATAGTTTTAAAACAATTAAGTCATAACAAAAAAAAATACCTGGACTTTTACTCCAATTTGAAAACATTAAAAAGTTCTGGTTGAATTATGCCACTAGGCTTTGTCAAATACCAACATCAAATAGTTTACCAGAAGAGAAAACTTTAGTTGCCAATCCCCTCTAAACAGAAAACTTCAAATTATCCTTAAATTATTAGTAAACAGATACTGACAATAGAATAGAGTAGAGATAAATAGGTAGGCAGGTAAGCAGATAGATAGATAGATAGATAGATAGATAGATAGATAGATAGATAGATAGATAGATAGATGAGAGATGGGTGGGTGTGTAGGTGAGTGGGTGGATGGGCAGTCAGGCAGGTGGGCAGATGGATGGTTGGATAGATAGATAGATAGATAGATAGATAGATAGATAGATAGATAGATAGATAGATAGATAGATAGACAGACAGACATGATAAATAGAAAGATAGATGATAATCTTACCATGCCCAAATGTGTCCTATGCAAGATTTAACACTGATTCAAGATTGAAAAAAATCGGTGGATGCTGGCTGGTATAATATGTCAGTGGGTAAAGATACTTGCCACAGAAGCCTGGCATCCTTAGTTCAATATGCAAAACCATGTAAAGGTAAAAGAAAAGAATGATCTTCATTGCGTTGTTCTTTAACCTTTGCAAATGTTGTCAAATGGACACAAACATGCATATGCCACACTCATACACATGTAAGTAAATCCATTAAGTAATAGAAATTTCGTAAATTTTTACATATGGCATTTTATGAGGTGCATTGATTTATTTGTGTTACTACAATAACATACCTGAAATCAGCTAACTTCATAAATTTGGAAGGCTAATTCAGCTTACGTATTTCAATACTGAAAGTCCAAGAAACATGGAAGTCTGTTAAAAATACCACAGGCTTTATCACTTCACAGCACTGACCGAAACACTTCCAAGAGAAAAAGACAAAGATCATTAGGTAAAATCTGAAGCCCTATAATGTCTTTTGAGAGCACATCGGACGCTCCCACTGTGCCCTATTTCTTAAAGTTCCAATAGTTTGGTGTGCCGTAGTAATGTAGACCATGCTCCCAGCATATGAAGTACACGGAGCAGCCTAGCAAAGGAAAAAAATATCTAGCCCATGGTGGTGCATTCCTGTATTTTGGAACTCCGCAAGCCAAATCAGGAGGAATGTGAGTATGAAGCTAGCTCATGCTATACACAGATGCAACACCAACCCTGCATGCGTGTGCAGATTATAGCCTTTAGTTTGATTATTTAGACTGATTTATTGAGTTGACCTAAAGTAAAATACATTCCTTGGAAGGTACATTGTAACAATTATTGTCAAATGTAAACATTGTTACCAGCATAGCTTCAAGATACCGGTAATTCCATCATCTCCGGGAGTTTCTATGGGAACCTGCTTTCAGTATCCTCTATGCCCATTTCTTTCATCCCCAGCATTCTCTTCTAATGATTTGACCTCCTAAGAATCCTTATAGAAGTTTACTTAATAAATTATAACATGGCTCACCAGATACAGAGCATACTCTCATGCCTGACAACCTGACTTCAATTCCAAAGACCTAACTAGTAGGAGACAATCATCTTCAGCAATTATTCCCTCTAATCTTCACATGTGAGTTATGACAAGTAGAACATATTGGACAAATGAATGGATGGATAAATAAGTAAATAAACACAAATAAATAAATAAATAAATAAATAAATAAATGAAAATAAACTCAGGTTTGTTAAGTTAGGAGGTGATTAACATAAAAATATCAGAAGCATAAATAATTTTGAAAATTACTAAAGCATTCAAGATCAGGGACAAAATGTTCTGAATTTTGTGTTGTAGTTGTTGGGTTTTTTATTATACATGTAAATATTGTAAATGATGACTGACATGCATGACTAAAATGCCAGTTGACATAGAAACAAGCCATTCAGTGAAGCCCAGCAGCACCAGAAGATCTGAAAGCATAAGTTGGAGTGTTCTTATTCTCCTTTCTAAAGGGCCTTCCCTGTTGAATAAATTGGTAATGCATTTTCAGAGTCCACTTTCTGACTGGAAACAGAAATTGATTTAACTTGACCTACTAAAAAGAGGCACAATTTCTGGAGAAAATGTTATCACTTCTTGTTCCTCCAAAACCTTTGCAGATAACCATGCTTCAGTATCCCATGCCAAAGATGGGTAGGGGAGGATAGGATCTATAATAGAAACCAAAAAATATAACAATCAATGAAGCAAAATTCTGAATATGTAAATGAAACACCATAAAACAATAAACATTTGGCTATGGTAGAAAATCCATGAGAAAAATGTAATCATGAAATCATACTAAGGCAATTTTATGAATGGCTTTGTGCCTCCAAATTGGTACTTACTTAAAACTGAAAAGCTTATGGAATAAAGAAAGAAATTCTTGGAAAATAAGTTACAGTAGAAATTATTTCAAACTTGGACAACACAGCATCAACAAATAAATTTTCTGAGGCAATACAAATATGCTTTATCTTGAAAAATATTCTGCATAGTATGTCCTTCACACTGTTAAGCAGAAAGAATGTTTCCTCTCAAAGTCATCTTGGTTGGAGTCTTTGGGAATGTTTTGACTATTGCCTGTAGCTGACAAAATAATGATGGTGGGAAATGTCAGTGTCATGATTATATTACATGATTACACATGCAACTATAACTCTGTTCTTCTTAGAAATATCATCCTGAGTGAGGTAACCCAATCACAGAAAAACACACATGGTATGCACTCATTGATAAGTGTGTATTAGTCCAAAAACTTGAATTACCCAAGATAAAATCCATCAACCACATGAAGCTAAAGATGAAGGATGACCAAAGTGAGGAAGCTTCAGTCCTTCTTAAAATGGGAACAAAAACATTCATAGGAGGAGATATAGAGACAAAGTTTGTAGCAGAGGCTGAAGGAATGTCTGTTCAGAGCCTGCCCCTCATGGGTATACAGCCTATGTATACCCACCAAACCTAGGCAATATTGATGAAGCTAAGAAGTACATGCTGATAGGAGACTGATGTAGCTGTCTCCTGAGAGGCTAAGTCAGAGGACAAATACAGAGGCAAATGCTAGCAGCAAACCATTGAACTGGGAACAGGGTCCTCGTTGGAGTAAGGAGAGAAGGGCTAGAAGGAGCTGACTGGGCTTGCAACCCCATAAGAGCAACAATACTAACCAACTAGAGCTCCCAGGGACTGAACCACTACCAAAGAGTACACATGGACAGACCTGTGACTCCATCTACATATGTAGCAGAGGATGGCCTTGTTAGGCACCAATGGGAGGAGAAGCCCTCCGTCCTGCCAAGGCTCAACCCCCCAGTGTAGGGGAATGTCAGTGAGGGGGATGCAGAAAGGGATGGTGGTTGGAGAAGGGGAACATCTTATAAAAGAAGGGAGGAGAGATGGAATAAGGGGCTTAAGGCCAGGAAACAGGGAAAGGTTTTTTTATTTACATTTGAAATGTAAATAAAAAAATCCAAGAAAAAAAAGAGTATCACTAATTAACCTTATTTCATTTAAAAACCTCATGTTGTAGATGAATGTACATTTAAAACACTACTATAAGTGGGGTGTTCTGAATATATACAATGACATAAAGTGTTAGCAAGGAATGTAGAGTAAAAGTCACTGAGTAAAAATCTTTCAGAACCATAGAACAGAAGTGATCAGGAAGTGAATTCCTGTAAGAAACAAATGATTATAAAGAACTCAACATTAGAAAAAAGACTGACTTGTAAGTTTGCTTGATGTTAACTCTTGAACTTGCCTCAAAACTATGTTTTTTAAAGGAAAAAACAATTACTCTTGTTTAGTCACTTATTCACTCAAACTAGGAACAGCATAAAATGCTGGTTAGATGAGAAGATGCATCGGTGATGTGATAAAGGGCATAACTTGTGCAAAGCAAACAAAAAGAATAAAACGCAAATACGCAAAAAGACACAGTCTGTCTTCAGTCTCAGTTCACTCTGCTTTTCTATATGTTACTCTCCCATTCATTCACACAAATTCCACAGTAAAACCAAGTAATCCCATTTAAGTGAAACGTTGATATGACTCCTAATCTATTAGAAAATTATCAGGATACTATTGGTTAATTCACCCCTCACAGCTCCATACAGCCACTGTCCAGCATGTGGAATGTCACCTGGAACAGCCTAGTGAAGAATAAGGCTAATATGGGCAGTCGACAGTCACAAATGCAGCATTTTAAAAGTTAATAAAAGAAACAAGACTGGTATTTACAGAAGCATGAAGTTTGTCCCTTGACAATTCATATGAATAATTTGCCTAGAAATGTCATCTATAGATCTAATTAATTTTCCCCTTAGTCATTCTGTAATTGTGCAGTGGATTTGAAGATTATTCATGTACAAGATTGTACATAAATATTATAAACTGCTTGAATATTAAAGTTTTCAAACTCTTGTAAAATTATAAAATTGAAACTAGACATATTTAATGAATATCAATATTTTCTGCAAGACATTCACTTAAAAATTAAATATGTGGGTATGGAATGAGATTCTTATCTTCTTTATAATCTTCACACCATTCCTTTCTCTTAATTTTTCCTAGATTAACACACCTTTTCATTTAAAGTTTATACCCAGTATTTGTAATATGGGTAGATATAATTATATGTATATATGTATACATTCATACAGTGTTTTGTCTAATGATGAATTTGAACATGTTAGAAAGATATTAACTATACAAATATTTCACAATTTAAATTTTTCTGTTAATATTTAACATGTGTTACTGTAGAAGAGTCATTTTAATACCTTTACAGTATTTAAGTATGTGGAAATTCTAGCACTTCATTCTCAATAACACACTGCAACATATTAGAATGAGGCACAGGAACTTGAATCAAAAAAATTCGATAAAATGATGTCATACACAATAAGAACTGGTGGACATATGGTAGTGAAAATTGAAGAGTTGTTAAAGTAAACAGAGTGAAAAGAGAAGCAGTCACTGTGCCATGCGAATTGGGAAGAAGTCTAATTCATCACTGAGGCAAGAAGATGGATAATCGGCATGAAGATGAGTGTGTAAGTGTAGGTGGTTGAAGGCCAATGGCTTCTTCGTGAAAATGTTCTCTTTTGACGAGCTTCAATTTTTGAAGTACAGGGAGAAACAGAACTGCTACCATTTCTGTTTCCAGAGAAAAGGGACATGTTCCATCATCTAAGTACATCTAAAGCTCTAGATGCTGTGTGTAATAAACATAGAAGCCTTTGGATGATAGAGATTCCAGGAGGGCATTCATTACTCCGTGGTGATGGAAAGGTGAATTGGAAGATGCATGTTTGCCTCATATTTCTGAGACTGGAGCAGAACATGTTGCTTAATCAAAACTTGCAGATGTCACAGAGAAACCACAGAAACCTCTCCTTCCTAGCTGCAGTTTGATTTCTGTTGTGATAAAGCACTCTGGCCAAAAGCAAATTGCAAAGTACAAGGTTTATTTCATTTTATACTTCCAGGTCATAAAAGTCCATCTTTGAAGAATATCAACTAAGAACTCAAGGAAGAAACCTGGAACCAGGAACGATGGTGGAACATTGATTACTGGCTTGCTCGCAAGCTTGCCGAGATTTCTTGTAAAGTGCATTACTACCTAGGTATGGTGGCACACACATTTGGTTGAGCTCTTCCACATCCATCATCAGGTAAGAAAATTTCCCAGAAATAGGGACACAGGACAGTATGTTTGAGATAATTCTTCAACTGAAATTTCCTAGTTATGTGACTCAATGTTGTGTCAAATTGACATTAAAATATAAGTAGGAACTAGTCAAAAGAACAATAAAGAGGCCAACAATAAAGATGCTATTAAGGGAAAACAGCAAGTTTATATTAACCAAAAACAAAGAAAAACTGTAGTCTCTACACATAATTATGTGAGCAAAGGGCTAAACAAAAGCATTAGATATAACATCTTTACATAACATGACTTTTTTATTTTCAGAGAATGTCAAATTAGGCCAAGTAAGAAGTTGAGACTTTCACCTAAAATAATTGTACTCCATCTCTTGAATTAGTTAAAAAAAATCATGTCTAAACTTTAATCTTATCAGTCTGGTGATTCCTCAGAAAATTGGACATAGTACTACCTGAGGACCCAGCTATACCACTCCTGGCCATATTCTCAAAAGATGCTCCAATGTGTAACAAGGACACATGTTCCACTATGCTCATAGCAGCCTTATTTATAATAGTTAGAAGCTGGAAAGAACCCAGATGTCCTTCAACAGAGAAATGGATACAAAAAGAATGTGGTACATCTACACAATGGAGTACTACTCAGCTGTTAAAAACAATGACTTCATGAAAAACATTGGCAAATAGTTGGAGCTTGAAAATATCATCCTGAGTGAAGTAACCCAGTCACAAAGAACACACATGGTAGGTACTGATAAGTGGATATTAGGCAAAACGCTAGGAATACCCATGATACAACTCACAGACCATATGAAGCTCAAGAAGAATTAAAAACAAAGTGTGGATGGTTCAGACCTTCTTAGAAGGGGGAAAATACTCAGAGGAGGTAGAGTGTGGGAGAGACATGGGTGAAAGAGAGGAGCTGAAGGGAGAAGAGGACAGAATAAGGTATGGGAGGAGACTGGGATGATATACAGAGGGTTGGCAAATGGAATAGAGCTGTGTAGCAATGGGGGATGGGCAACTGGGGGCAGCTACCAGCAAGTTCCAGATACAAGGAAAGCAAGAGGCTCCCAGGACCCAGTAGGATGACATTAGCTGAAATATGCAACAAAGGGGAGGGAGAATATGCAGACACCATATCTCGAGGTTAGGCAAGGACCCTGGTAAGGGGATGGGCTCACCCACTTATCTCCAAAATTTTAACCCAGAATTGCTCGGGTCTAAAGCAAATATGGGACAAAGAGTGGAGCAGAGACTGAAGGAAAGGCCTTCCAAAGATTACCCCACCTGAGGAACTGTCCCATATACAAACACCAAGCCCAAACACTATTGCTGATGCCAAGAAGTGCTTGCTGACAAGAGCCTGACAAATATAGATGTGGATGCTCGCAATTAACCATTGGACTGAGCTTGGGGAACCCAATGGAGAAGTTAGAGAAAAAACTGAAGGAGCTGAAGGGGTTTGCAACCCCATAGGAAGAACAACATCAACCAACCAGACTTCCTAGAGCTCCCAGGGACTAAATCATTAGCCAAAGAGTACACATGGAGGGATCCATGGCCCCAGTTGCATATGTAACAGAGGGTGGTCTTTTCTGGCATCAACGGGAACGGAGGTCCTTGGTCCTGTGAAAGCTTGATGCCCTAGTGTAGAGGAATGCCAGAGCAGTGAGTTGAGAGCAGGTGGGTGGGTGGGTGGAGCACCTTCATAGAAGCAGGGGTGGGGGAATGCGATAGGGGGTTTGCAGAGAAGAAAGTGGGAAAGGCGATAGCATTTGAAATATAAATAAATAAAATATTCAATAATAATAATAATAATAATAATAATAAAAGAATGTTGCATATGTTGTCCTCCCACCTAATCCTTTGAAGAAGTTATGTGGAAATTTGAACCCTATCCTATCCCTAATAGAAGTGAGCTGCCCCCATCATGCACTCGATGGTGGTTCAATGACAAACCCTGGTCTTTTCCTACTACAGGTATTCCATCTCGTTAATATATTTTCTTGCTTGATGTGTGTGTGTGTGTGTGTGTGTGTGTCTGTGTGTGTGTGTGTGTCTATTGTTTGAAATCAAGTCTTTCTTTAGTGTCAAATAATTCTATAGCTATTGTTCTGATTTTAGTGAACTTTTGGCAGTGAAAATTTATTTTACTGCCAAACTCAACCATGTGGATAGAAACATTAATTGTTTGTCACTGTTATTAGAGAGTTTCCAGGCAAGAGACTTATTTCTCAGGATAGGTCTTGATTTTATGGTTTTTATTCTTAAATCTAGGTTTTCCAGACTAAAATTAAACTTTGTTTATGAATGGCCTAAGTTTTCTGACAACTTGTTCAAGGTAATCAGTAATCCAATTTCCCTGAAGCAACACGACTTCCTCAAACTCCTTTAAACAATGATAAAGTTAGAGACGTATATAGAAATTAAAGAAACATGGCTGAATGCTGGGATGGGCTATTTCAAAGACCTTAATCTGGACCTGAGAGGTATCTAAGCTGGTTAGCCTGCCAGCTCCCCAATTTGCATGCCCTTTCCACTGAGTCATAGGCAACCTCCACCACCAGGGCCAACTATATCCTGGTGGCCAGGGAAGGTGCAGGGACCCCTCTCTGGAGTGTTGTAGCTGGTGAGGGACATGGCCAGTTCTCCTACTCTCATGATCCTACACTGCTGGAGTGAATAAAAAGGCTGGTCTTCCAGATTCAAAACTACAGGACCTCCATGATACAGGGCAATAACAAGATATTCAAGAAAAGTCCCAGTGAAGAGCCAATATTGATAGGGTAGAAGATACCAGAGTCCTGGAACCAGACCAATAAGTCACTACAATGAACATTTCCAAGCAGAGAAGTATGAACAAAATGGCATAGTCTGGAACTCACTATGACACACTACAGCTTCTACAACAAGTTGTTTTTTTTTTTGTTTGTTTTTTGTTTTTTTGTTTTTTTGTTTTTTCTGATTCAGGAAGGTTGCAAGAGTGAAATGCAGATGTAAGTGGAAGACAGGGATGAGTGGGATTGGAGTTCATGATGTGAAATTCAAAAGGAACCAAGAAATGGATTTTTTTATTTTTGTTTTTTTAGAGAAATTCAAGAAGGACAATATAAACAGGAAGTGATGGCTGGCAATACCATACACTCACAGAAAGGACAATGTAAGTGGAAAATGATGGCTGATGCTTTTATATGCTCACAACATGAAAGTCATGTAGGGTAAAGCCACTTGATAACTGCAGTCTTTTCGAGCATTTGAGTTATTTTCTACAAAATCAGGGGACACTTTTAAAATTCTGGTGCTGGTAAGAGGAGGCTTTAGTTTCTAATTTATTTAATGAACCACTCATGCCACACACATTAATTAGAATTATAGTATTCCTGTTAAATGAAAACACTTTGTAAGAAATCTTTTTAAAAGCAGTTTCTAGGCCATCAACTCACTTTCTTTACCTCTTATCAACTGACAAACTGTGGTCAGTTATAATGTATACATGGGAGTGGTTCTCTTCAATGAGAATGAGTGTTTCACTCATGAATTAAAATATTACTAGGAGTAGGCTTTGAGTGTTTTGAACATAAGCCTAGAGTTATACTCAGATGATATGCTCAACAGTATTGCTTAGACTTTCATACATTTATGACAAAATACCAAATCAAAACTTAGAAAAGTTTGTCAGCAATATGGAACACTATGCATAACTCATTTATAATAATTCTTATGTTTTAGCTTTTGTCATATGCACAGCCCACATATGGGCTTAAAGAATAAATACTTAACATTTCTTTAAGTGTTCTTGTAGAAATTCTTCAATCCATGGTGTAGTGCCACATCTAAGTTATGATGCTGGTATACATAAGCAATCAGGTTGAGCAAACCATGAGCATCAAGTCAGTCACCGGGATTATTTCCTGGTCTCTGCTTTGTCCCCTTACTCTATGTCCCTATCTTGAGTTCCTTCTCTGACTTCACTAAATGATGGATTATTCCCAAAAATTGTAAAATGGAATAAATACCCTTGATTTTGGTCAGTGTTTTAGCCTGTATTAGACATAAATCTAAGAAATACTGTATCTCTCTCTCTCTCTCTCTCTCTCTCTCTCTCTCTCTCTCTCTCTCTCTCTCTCACACACACACACACACACACACACATATATATCTTTAAAATGAACCAGTTTTCACACACACACACACACACACACACACACACACACCTTTAAAATGAACCAGTTTTAAGATTACGTTTCTGAACGTTGGTAAAAAATTATTAAATATTTAAAGATTACATCATTTGGAGTCATAAATTTATTAAAGATAGTCTATGTGTGATACATAGTAAAATGTGTGGATTCTCTATACTTAAATCACTAAGGAAAGATGAATTACAGAGTTTTAATATGTGGAAAATATTTTTTCCATCACCAAGCTGGAAATTTTCTTGTGGTTGTCATCAAATAAAATTTTAGAAAAATTTGCAGCAATCCAATTATATTTAGAAGGGTGGGGAGAAAGTACCAGATCTTTGGAGGAAACATATATTTTAGACTAAGATAAAATTAGAAGTCTGAAATATTAACTAGACCACACATAACACAGCTATGAAATACTTAAAAGATTTTAACTCAAAGTACAAATATGTTAATGTTCCACGTGGTACATTTTTATTTATGATTAGATATTAATACTTTCCATCCAAAGATATTAAGGTGACCTATAATTCCAGCATCAATCTAGACACTTAAAACATTTTAAACGGAAAAGCAAAGGGAATATAGAAAGCAAAATTCAAGGACTGGTTTTCTGTCATTTATGGCCTCTTTTAAAAAGGGAAGCACCTCTGGATCTTTTTAGGAACCAAAATATAATCTAAGAATAGAATAGAACTGTAAGGATGTGTATGCCAGATATATTGCATCTAGGGCTTTTCTCTCCCCAGGGTATTTGCCAATTCCCACTTGACACTTTCCAAATATTTTTAGGACTTCAAAGTCTCCTATTGCTTGCACAGCTGGTAGCTAGAAATACTTACACTGCCACTTTGTAAGTCAGAATTTGCTCCTGTATTAGTTATTCAGAAATGCCTTCATAATTTGATCACACATCGAAGCAGGATAACTCAAGATGAGAAAGGTCAAGTCACAAAGTCGGTGCCCTTCAGAAATAAAGCCAGGGATCAGTTATTTTGGAATAGAAGATAGAATCTGTAAATTGAAAGGATGGCACCAAAGGTTAAGATCGTTCTTCAAAAATGAAGACACGGAAGAGACCATTTCAGTTAAGTCTTCAAATAATCCTGCCGATGGGGCTATCTATGGTAGCAAAGTTGGCCTAGTCATTTGAAGATGCACAGATCGGCGCTGCCTGACACTGATGAGCTTAAGGAGAAGACATTGTATTAGGATCGTGATAAATTAAAACCCAAAGAAAGTAAATGCAAGCACCTGGAGGGTTGGACTTCAAATCCATCTGATTAAGGAATTAAGTATATGTACTAGTATTCTATAAGACATAAATGCAGTTTATATCACCATGAGGGCCAAAGAAGTGATGCTGTGACTGTGAAATCAGAAAAACAAAAGGACAAGAATCAACAGAAATGCATGCACTTGGGTAGTAATATCTATAGCTGGAAAATGACTCATTAGACAACATGCATGCCATATAGGCTTTAAAACCTAAGTTCAGATACCAACATTTGGGTAACGAGCAGAGTGGTAGTGCATATCTGTAACTCCCACTCTGGGGAGAATGAGATAGGTGGATTTTCCCAGGGTAGGCAGTTCAACGAGTTTAGAAGAAACAAATAACTCTCACTTCTGAGAGCAACTATGTATTAATAGACTAATCAATTCATTAAGCTATTAATTAATAATTTTAATTAAGTGGAAAAAGAGGAAGATGTCATTGAATAATAAAGGATATCTAGCCTTCCTATAGAAGAGCTTACACATACAGACAAATATACGCAGAGAGCAGGATAGTAAGAGTGCAAAAGAGAAGAGAAAAACCAAAAGAGGGGAGGGGAGGGAAGGAGAGGGAGAAAAAGTCAGACACCAAACACTACAGACTTTAATAGGAAAAAGTTACCCTCAGGCTGTCTATGTGATAGGAAATGCATAGCCTGAGCAATCCAAAGTGTTGTCTAGGCACACTCAAATACAGCTCAGAGAAGGTCTTCTTAAAAATGCTTTTCAGTGTAAGACAGATTATTGTTTTCTATTTCAACTGTTAAAATTGTGTCTTTCTATAAAATTGAGTTGGTTATTTTTTTTTTCAGAAATACATCTGGCGTATGAAATCACATTGTGGGAAAGCCTAGATTTCAAAATGAATCAAAATACAGCATTTTATTTTAGCATGCTGTTCTACTGCCTGTTATCAAAGTTACAGTTTTTGAAATTTCCACACTGTAGACTATAAAACATCAACAACACAAATCTGTCAACTTGAGGACAGCTTTTATGCCCAGAGCACATCTGGGAATCTAGGAACTTCCCAGTACTTTCCAGAGGGGCCCAAAGACTCTTCACTAAAATTCTGAAACACATAGGCTTCTTCAGCCTTAAGAGTATCCAGTACTTATGCAACAAACTTCAAAGCAACTGGGTCTTTCATTCTTTTCCTTTTCATGGCACACATGCCAGGGTGACTTGCAGTAAAACGGACACAAGAACAAAGCAGCATGGATTAAAATAATGAGACCAAAGATATTTAAAATATCAAAAATGAAACTTCCATACAAACACTAGTTGACTTTATCTTAGATTCATGTTGTAGGTAATTCTGATGTAGAAATTTTCAGAAGTAATACAATAAATATTCTTATCTGCTCTTAATATCTTTAAGAGAAAGATAGATTAGGTAATGAATGAAATGCTATTTTCTTTTCACTGTTTGTTAAAGCTATTTAAAGAAGTCCTCTGAAGTGGTCAGTTTCTTTCATTTTTTAAAGAAAAAATAATGGATTCTAAACATATTTCAGATCCTTCTAACTGGAAGTAGAAAGTACAGGTGATACCACTTCTTTGCTCAAGCTGCGACGATAATAGTTTTCCCAGGTGCTGAGGCTTGATGAATGGAGTGCAGTAATGCATTCTAAGTGGTCACATGTTACCATAGCTACAGTGTTTCCTATCTGCTACCTGCCGGGAGGAGACAGTCTTTAGAGAGAATGTCTTCTGTATTGTATAGATGCATCACCTGTCAATTAAAACGCTGATGGCCTATGGCTTAGGCAGAAAATAGAAGATGGAACACCTGGGAAGCAGAAGGAATTCTGGGAAAAAGCCAGGGGCCAGAAGATCTGCCTGAGAAGATGTGAGGAAGGACGTGGATCACTGATAACCTGAACACATAAGCAGCCACATGGCAGAATGTAGGTTATAATAAATGGGTCACCTTAAATTATGATTCGTGTCAGAAAAGAGTCTAGCTATATGGACATGGTATTGGTAAACATATTTTGAGTCTGAGTCTTATTTCTGGGAGCATGGAGCAGGAAGGATGAACCAATATAACTTCTACAACAGTCTAAAGAATTTAAGCTTTTGTTCTATCAGGTCCAGTTCTTTATTTATGGAACCCTGTTTAATCTAGGAGTTGGAGTCCCTACCATTCTGACTAGATTTATTTTCTCCCCACACCTGTTCTCCGGGATGAATCACAACCTAGTCCTGGAGATCACTAACCATCCTCACGTTGCCACTTACTGCAGTGTTAAGCACTTCAGCCGTAGAGCTTTCGCGTCTGCGTGGCTGCTAAACCATAACCTTTGCAACTGACACTGACGGTGCATAGCTCGCTTGCCCTTCCATTGACTCCACATATATAAATCACACAGCTCCTCTTCTTGGACCAGTTGTAGCCAGATCAGTTTCCACAACTCCCTTGAAATATTCATAAATAAAATTTTTTATCTTTGTTCCTATCTTTGCTACAAACACCTAGGATTCTTCATATAATGAAGCTACCCTGACCATAATAAAATGAAGCAAATAGCATCATGAATTATCTTAAATACAGGCTATTTTGGAATTCTCACCTCAGAATTTCTGCTCCCTTAAGAGGCAAAGCATCAAGGAACCATTATACACATTCCCAGTTCATGATGTTTTCACTAAAACATTAAACTACGGTGAAAGCCAAACTGAAGGCAGAATATGACACTATACAAATATGAACACCGTCAATAGTTTAAGTCAATCACTGACCATCATTTTATGCATGCTTCCTGGAGGGCTTTTAAGCTTACCAAAACTTTGTGGCATTGAAGTTAGGGTTCATAGGTATGATTGAAAATAACATATCACAGATACACATCACAGACATGCAAAATAAGTCACCTAGAGGATATTTTTCTAATGAAAGAGCAGTGTTGTGGTAGGGTATGAGTTAACTCTTGGTACATGAAAAAGCAAGTTAAAGAGTATTCTAAAATCCTAGAAGGCTAAAAGTTTTTGCCTGAGTGCTCTTCATAGCTTGCAGATATCTGGTCTCTCCCTTGTCT
This sequence comes from Rattus rattus, assembly GCF_011064425.1. NCBI lineage: Eukaryota > Metazoa > Chordata > Mammalia > Rodentia > Muridae > Rattus > Rattus rattus. The sequence goes on along the minus strand of NC_046159.1, from coordinate 139,016,459 downwards.
TCACATGGTGAGTCCTCTGTGTATGAGAATCTCTGATGTTTCTCTCTGTGCATACCCACAGAACACAAGTTTCTTAGGTCAGGGGCAAATTCCAATGACCCCGTTTTAACTTAACTGTCACATCAAAGAATCTATCTCCAAATAGGAGTACATTCTAAGATTCTTGAGATTTGAAATTATTTATTTATTTAACTCATTGTTTCCTTTTAATTGCTATGCATTTATGCCTTCCTCAAACTTCTTTATAAAATTATTTTTTCTGTATTAATTTGAACAAGAATATTATTGGAAACAGAGTAGAGATAAATAAATAATTATATCAATGTAGTTATTACTAATCAAATTAATATTCAATATCTAAATAAATAATAAATATTTGTTTCCCTTCTCACAAAGAACTGCAATCTAGTTCATTTGTTACTCAAGTACAGGCATCAATATCATTCCCTATCAGATCCTAAAGTTGTATGTAGGTAAAGAAGCCAGCTATGACCTGGCTAGTACATCAAGCAGTCTCCTACTTAAATGAGAGAACCTTCCTAAATAAATAACGAGGAAAGTAATGGAAGAAGACATCTGCCTTCAACTTAGGGCCTTCATACACACACACACACACACACACACTCACACACACACTCACACACACACACACTCACACACTCACACACACACACACACACACACACACACACACACTCACACACACACACTCTCACACACACACACACACACTACAGTGCACCCACATAAACATGCAAACTATACAAATGAAAGAAGAAAAAAATAAGAAACAAGTCATATATTGAATGTTAATATCAATATATTAGAGTAACATATCACATATTAATATATTAGGAACCTATTTACCTATCAGTAACATTTAAAGTTTGCCAAATTCATACTGTAAAACTAAGAATGAAATTTCCATTGACATTATAATTTGGTAAGTTATAATTTACTAGCATTCTATTATGATTGTTTCTGAAGATAAAACTATACACATTTATTAAATTTAAAAACTTCTGAATTACATTTTAAAATTGAGGCAGTTGCATTTGAGTTATGAGAGCAATGTTATCCTTGAATTGTGTGCACCTGAAGGCCCCCTTTCTACATCTGTCAAGCTCCCAGATATATATTGATGAGTTCAAAGTTCAGAGTTCATGGACATGTTTTCTGAACTGCTTCGAAGGACAGACTTTCAGCTCCAGTGGGTTCTATTCTACATATATGTGTGAATACACATTCAACTATTTTTCTTCTCTAATAAACCTTATTATAGTAATGTACAAGAAGTCGTGACTGACATTTAAAATCCAACCTGTCTACAGTTTAAATAATGCTACTATCTCAAAGTATCTGGGTCACTGATGCTCTTTTTTTTTTTTTTTTTTTGTTTTTTTTTTTTGGGCTGGGGACCGAACCCCGGGCCTTTCGCTTCCTGGGCAAGCGCTCTACCACTGAGCTAAACCCCCCACCCCGGTCACTGATGCTTAATCAATCTAGGGACATATTCCTATGTCCAAAGAAACAGACTACATTAGGGCCACTTTAACTTTGTTCACAAGCACAAAATCTCAAAAACCAAAAGCACAGCTAACTGTCAACCAATATAACAAATAAAAGTAAAAGCAAAACTCAGTCTTCCGTTCTGTGTACACTTAAAACAATCGTAAATGTTGGTTTAACAAAGAGTGTTTCCTTCATTAAGAACCAAACCTCTTAAACATCTGTGATTGAAAGTCATAAAGTATCTTGTGTCTATCAATACTCTTGGATTATAAGTCCCAAAATCTTTTTTTCTGGAGAGTAATTTAGTTTGATTTTCATTGTTTCTTGTGTGGTAAGTGACTTTTGATTTTAACCTAACAAACTAATCTATTTCATATTAGAAAGTAAATAAACCTTATGTTTCTTAATGAACAAAAGTAGATCTCTCAAAACACAGCAATGTATAGGCATGATCTCCAACTATCAAAGGTAGCAAAAAGAAAGAGCGAATCTAGAAGTGTGGAGTATGATAAGGCATACTTGGATAAATGTACATTTCTAATGTAAAATTTAGCATATACAGAAATAATAAAGTTTGCAGTTTGAAAGTTAAGTATTTTTTCCAATAATTTGATTTTCCGGGCCAAAGGTAGTTCAAAATAATCTTTATGCTTTTCAGTTTGCCCTTAAGTAGTAAGACATACATATACATTCCTCCAATGTGTTTCAACTCCTTCTGCTCTTTGAAAACACCATTTTATTTCATTACAGCACCAGAACAAATCTTTTTCCCTAACACTGTCCTTATAAACCAATCCCAAGGTGCATTTTACTAATGAAAAAATCTATAATGACTCATTAATATTTCTTCAAAATTCTAGAAATTACCATATAAATTATTAAGCCAATACCATTCTCATATTAACTTTTGAATATATAAAGATATGAGTAGAAATATATAATTCATTTTTCTATTGAGAGATTTAAATAATTTAATATTTATTTAAATCTTATTGTATACATTTTTTACAATGTGAACATTTTCAGTTATTACATAAAATGTTGAGATTTCACTGAAGCAAGACGCTAATTTCTCAACTCTACTCAAGCATATAGAAATAATTCAATTCGATCAGACTCTGATGGACAGTTTCAAAAACATGGACAAATAGAAGATTTTGGGGAAACTCACTGTGGCATACACAAAAAAAGACAAAACTATGGGGCAGGCACTTGAACAAAGGCAAGGTAACAAGGTTGGAACGGAGATAAGAAAGAGGACTTAAAGCAATCAGAATACACTGTAAATTGTGTGAAACTGCTAAAGAACAAATTCAATAAGATAAAAACTTCCTGTAAGTTCATTTAGCATATGCCTCGTAATTGAATCATAAAGTGAACCTATATAAATGAGATCCATAAGTTACTTGTTTATACATTATTTTGAGTCAAAACGTTATAGATGCTACTGCGGTCTTTTGAACGATTATGTCACCATAGGCTCATGTACTTGAAAACCTGCTCTGTAGCTGCTGGTGCTGTCTGGGGAGGTTTAAGTGTAATTGGATGTTGGCTTTGAGATTTTAAAAACTGGGACAATACCCACTTCGCATTCTGTTTTTTACTTGTCAGAGATGTGATTTCTGCATCCTGCTCAATGAACACTTTTCTTCAAGTTGCCTTGGTCATGATGTTATATCACAGAGACAGAAAACTAACTAATGCAGGTAGTTTATGCAATTCAAATAGTGTCCCTATTCTATTGTGATATAGGTCTTTAAAAGCACATGGAATTGGTTCATATAAGTCTGTAAACAAAATTGCATTGTGAAAACTGGAACTAAGTTCCCTAACTATTCATCTTATTCTTTCTCTATATTTGTTGCTGATGGTTAAATCTGTTGGGCCTCAAAATCCTCACCATGAAAAGAAATCCTATTATCAGCCATAAGATAGTTTCTTTTTTAGGGCACAAGTTGAATTAGCAGAATGCCCACACATTTATCTTATTATTTCTGGACATTCTGGATAAATTCTCTTTAAATGGTTCTTTCTTTCAAATATTCACTAACTTTTTCTAGTTTTCTACTCATTTGTTAACATATTTCCATAATCTGAATAACTATTTTATTTAAGGGTCCTTGGGATTTTCTTTTACTTGCTCACACATTATTTTTCTGATTAAAAATAGTAAAAATTGAGTAGAAATAATAGCATCAGCATTTTGGAGCAATATTGAATTAAGTAGCAATGAGGTACACCCCCACCACTCTATTGATTGCTTTAATGTAATACGGTTCTGGGATAGACCTGACTGGCATTGCTGAGGTAAGCAAGAAAAAGCAGCACACAGAGAAGCTGATGCTAGCTGGGTTGGGCTCTCTAATTGAGAAACTGCACAACTGTGAATTCTCAGCATATTTACTCTAAGAAGGAGATGGGAATATTACATACAAGTGAACACAAAAGTGAGATCAATTGTATAAATATACACCAAAAGGTAGTGTTTCTCGTACAGCTGGATCGGGGGGACCAGTTTAACTCTTCTCAGTAGAAGATGTCTTTTGTAAAGGAGCAGCCTTCTGCCTATGAGTATCCAGGGGGAGCATCTGGTGAGCATTTTCTGCTCTGCTCACATGACTGATACTCAAACTTAGACCAGGAGAAAAGGCTTTGTATTTCTGAGCCTAGAACAGAGGAAAGTTTTGCCGTTTCGCACAGGTCTAAGGTGGTGGGAACCTTCCCATGGCCATGACCATGTCAATGGCACACATCCCCTCAGAAATTCACTCTCTATGGGCTTCTTTTTCTCCATACAGTTTTGATTAAAACATTAGACAGTAAATTCACTCTAGTATTTCCAAGACTCTCCAAAAGTATCTTACAGTCCCCATTGGTAATAGAAATGGTTATATGGGCACAAGGGAACATAGCAGGTGACTTGCTTTCTGAAAAAAGTACTTTCGCCCCTTGACTCTAAAAATACACTTCCAAAGATAAATCCATTGAGTTTCTCTTGTTTTCTCTTGTGATAATTAATAGACAATTATAAAGTCACAAATGTTCACAACTATACAAATCTATATCAAAAATATATAATTATTCACCTTTTCTGTAAAAAGTACTGATCCTCATTAGTGTCCACAAATCAAGCTTCAGATTTTATAGAAACTAGCATGTACTGTGGTTATCATTGGCAGTGATGCTATTGTGTTTGATACGATCATTAAAATCTTTAATTTTCAAAACTCATTTTATTCTAGCTGAAGAATTGGCCTTTAATATTTCAACAAAACAAAATTTGCGAAAAACTGGAGAAAGCATTTTGTATGGCTGATCCTGGAACTGAAGAAAGTTTGGGCATTTCCCATGGGTCTAAGGCTTGGGAGCCTTCGCAAGGCCATTCCCATATCAAAGGCACACGTTCCCTCAGGAATGCATTCACTACGGGCTTCCTTTCTCCACACAGTTTTCATTACAAAGTTCATAAGAGCACAAGTAACCTCAACCTAAGTGGCATATTCCTTTAGAAATTATATGTCATCTTTTAATGAACTTTGGGTAGATGTTAATGATGCACATTCCTCACAAAATTCATGCATAATATTTCATGAGGTAACGTCATGAAAATGTTGACTTTAGAGTTTTAGCATTTCAGTGGCATTATGAAAGAAATAATGGGCACACGACAAAGGATCCTGTGACCAATCTCATTTATATTATTAATTAACCAACCTTTCAGGTTTTCAAATATTTCTTTTTTTTTTTGAGAAAAAAATAAGCAGCAGCTCCCAATGTTTCATTGTTCTGAGAGCTGAAGTTGAAATTTCTATCAATCTCGTGTTTCTCTTTGTCAGGAGAAGTGCTCTAAGATACAGAGACTCTCTTTATCAGGGCTAAACTGATACACAATACCACTGTATTAACAAAGTAACTAAGGTCCACTGCAACATGAACCTTGCTTTTATTACTATCATTTGGCATTTATGGTAGATGAGAACTTCATACATTATTTTCTAAAGTTCATTTTACTTAAAAAATAAATAATGTTTGTGTTTATCAGAATTACTAATTATAATTCATTTAAATTTACATAGTAGAGTCTTTTGTTTGTTTTTGTTTCTCAAATTAACCTTTTCATTTCTTGAATCAACATTTGAAAGAATTTTTCTAAGAAAAATCCAGGATTGAGTTATGTATATTCCTTTGTGAAATAATTATGGAACATTTAAATGCTGTAGTTTTTTTTATTCTTCCTCTCAAAGAAAGAAGTATTTCTAAAGTCAACATTTCAAAGGAACCACAAAATAGAAAATCTTTCTTTCATAATAATCTTTGAAATAATCATCACAAACTATACAGTTTTAGATTTTCAGTCAGGAGACAATGTAACAGATTTTTTTGATAATTCATATGCCATGTATGTATTTATGTACGTATTCATGCATGTTTGTATACATGTGTATATACATGCACACACATGTGAGAGAGTGAGTATATGCATGTGTGTATAGACATTGTATGTGTGCATGTGTATGAAATATTAATCTATATTCCTTTGACTTCTACTGGTTTTTCTCGACAGGATTATCTCTGATACTTTCGATAATCATAGTTGACTTTTTCTCAGAGAGTTCTATATCAATAAGACATTGCAATAGGTTGAAAAAGTTTCTATCTCTGCTTTCATTAAGGACGGGTGAGGACCCACATTTAAAGAGATTAGGTGATAATTAGAGGAAATCTGTATAATATTCACAAATTAAACTTTCCCTATGTGTTCCCAAAGTCATTTTCTCCCAAATGCAAACCAGTGTGCCTCAATACCTAACATTGTGGAAAAAAACCTTAAGGAAAAGATCCCTGAACTTACATTTACCTAGATGGTTGTGTGGTACCTTCCTCCGGATTGAAGAGTTCCCTCCGGGGACTGAGGAGAGGCTTAGCAGACTCACACTAACAGGAAACTGTGAATCTACATGTTGAAGGAAAATCTATGAATCATGATCCACTTCCCTTTAGTTATTGTATACAGTGAACAGTTGCTGGGACAGAAGAGACTCTTCTGTCAAACCACTGCAAGATGTGGAGAAGTCCAGTGAGTCAGCCCCCTTTAGCTTCACTGCCCTTGCTGGTTAAGGCTTGTTGGTATGAAGTAAGTTGTCTCCTGGTACTAACGCTTAACGCAAGCCCTTTTAAGCAATTCTATTAAATCCATTGGTTCACCAAGATGGACATGGGAACCTTCCTTTGGTCTGCTTTGGCCTCTCAATGTAGTCAAAATATCATTAGCTTCCCTAAAAAGAGATCTGAAACACACAAAAAAACATGTTTGTCAATCTGAATAAAGTGGAGAAATATTGTAGGAAAGTTTCTGTCATTTTATAGGACACAAATACATTTACATAATTATATGAGTATGTTTGTGTATTTTTAAATATAATACCTCACAAATATTACATAAATAATTATATTCCCATTTTTTAATTTCTCCTATCACATTATTTTAATCTTTCTGGGATCGCATTGCTATAGTATTGCTATCAAAAATAAATCCATTCCATTAACTTATATTTCACAGTCTAATGTCTACAAAGTCCTAACTTATAGCTATATACAAATCAAAAATCTATTTTGGAAATCAATACATAAACAGAGTTTTTATAATCTCATGTCATTACTCTTTCTTCCACTTACAAACCTTTAGGACAGTTTATCCACTGAGTTCAGCTAAGTGATCTGCCCATATGGACTCATTTCAAGCCCTAGAGAAAAGTTTCCAAGAGCCCTTCCAGACAGTGGTATCTATCATTGATTCTGTTTTGGACCATAAATGCCTTGGAAGGTTATAAGACAGGTAAATCATTTTGTTATATTTAATTGATATAAATTGTACTGAGACTCTTAAAAAGCATCTATTCAGCACTACTACTACATAATAGTATATATAAGAAAAATCACTGGGCAACTTTACTTCATTCAGGTGGTATAATATAAGTTGGATGAAATATGAAGCTACGTGCAACTCAGAAACAAAGTTTCAATTTATAATTGTTTTAAATTGAGTTTTATCTAATTATTTTGTTATAAGACCATCTTATTGTGTTCTACTAAGTTCTTAGGTTTATAATATATTTCCTCAGTTTTATGTGGTTAGTAAAGTTAAAGACTGATACTAAGACAGGTTGAATTTTTTAGCTAAATTCTAATGCACCTTTCATCAGCAACTGTGGAAAGTTAAACTAATACATTTAATTTTGAAATGTTTGGGTCCCATTTTTCTTTATCAACTAATAATTTTCAGAATTTTTCATAATAATTTAGTGAAACATAATCATTAAGACCTACAATGTATAAATGAGTTGTAATAACATTTTACATCATCTTCCACTATCAGTTAAGGGTGATTCTTTTGGTTATGATGTTAACATCTTAGCAGCAGGGAGTGTTCTTCGACATCTGAGAGAACAATAAGTCACTGACTACAGTCAAAAGGTTGTTTCTCTGCTCCACTAATGGTCATTTACGCTCAGGAAGGAAAACTCTCTGGGTCAAACATTTCTTCATTTTGTCACGAGAATGTTACCAGGGCAAACAAGGCAATAGAGGAAAAAAAAAAAAACTGACCATTCCTGTAACTGAGAGTTTCTGTTCAGTCCTCTCCCTGAACCGTTTTCAGTGATATAGATGACCCAGGCAGAGCTGAGCCCTCCACAGTCTCACTCTCTGAACATTTTAGGTCTTTCTGAGTTAATCATCATGTATTGCAACAACCGCAACAAAAATCTTCTTCTCAAAGGACTGAAGCCAAGAACAAAAGGTTTCCACGTGGGGAGACGAGGTTCAGATTTTAAATATCTGTTTAATTTGTCATTCTTCTACTTAGCATCCCGATTTAGAGAAAGGGTCTAAGGAGTTAGATGAGCAGAGTATCTACCCACAACTATCTAGCAGTCCCGTAGGCACAGTTATGGGGATCAGTACTGTTCTCCCCACCCTTAGGCATGGTTATGGGGATCAAGACTGCTCTCCCCACCCTGGAACCCAGATTTCAACTACAATCTATGCTTTCAGTTCTGTTTCCCTTTTTAGAAAAGCCTTCGAGAGCTTTCTGGCGTCTCTGCTCAGTTGGCTATATTTACAGCCTGACACTTTGCTACGCTATAATGCCTCTGCCTCTCAGCACTCCTCGGGCATCCACAAAAGTGAATCTGGGCTGAGGGAAAAGCAGGTTATCTTCTGCTATTTTTGCTAGAAATAATTATCATTTTGACAGTTACTTAAATGACTTCACCAGCAAGTCCATTTGTGTCATTTGGACAAGAGGGACAATTTGCTGTTTGAGAGTTCAAAGAACATTTTAAAATGCCAAAAATTGTTCCTAAATTAGAGATATAGTCATATTGAATGTCATATTCAGCCAGGGATGGAAATAGTAAATTTAAATAATAATTTTACGTGCAAGTAAGAGGCACCTTTTTATTTTTTTCCTCTTATATTGAGAAATTTCAAGATGCATGTAAAGTGTTTTGATCACATCTACTCCTTTTCCATTTTTTTATTCTTTCCCACCACAGCTTTTCACTCACTATGTAATGTCTTTCCTTTTACTTTATACCTTGTTTTTTAGCATACTAAGTTCAATTAGTGCTACCAGTATATGTGTGTGTGTGTGTGTGTGTGTGTGTGTGTGTGAGAGAGAGAGAGAGAGAGAGAGAGAGAGAGAGAGAGAGAGAGAGGCCATGTACATGAGAGTTACTAAACTTCAGTTCCCTATCCCTGCAGAAAATTGACTTTTTCTCCTCAGTCATCATCAACTGTCATCAGGTATAGAAGTAAATAGTTCATGAGCCTCTTACACCATCCACACAGGTATTTGGTCTGCTTTGCTTTTTGTGGGTCTAGTGCATACATCACAATCTCGCTTGATGCTACGGATACAGTGACAGTGTCATGTCTATCAGGTAATATTTCACTGCACAATACATTCTATCTATCTCTCCTGAGTTTTGTGCAAAAGGGGACAACATTGAATGAATATGCTTATTCATTCCACTTAGAGCTCATGACTCCATGGTCTCTTTTTCTCAGAACATTGACCACCTGTGGGTCTCTGCATTGATCACCATCTGTTGCAAAAAAAATTCTCTCGATGAGAGTAGAGAGTTTACTAATCTATACATATAATGATAATAATTCACCACGTAGCTTAATACTATATCATTTCAGCATAATAATTGTACCTAGATCTCCTATGGCATTTTGAGTTAGTGAAGCATGTTGGGGGCTTGTGCAGGGGAAACTGGGAAGGCGGATAATAATTGAAATGTAAATTTTAAAGAGAAAAATGAGAATACATATATCCTCGATTGTGTAATAGTGAAAATTCATCATAAACCTCTTTCCACATTAAAATTTTGTAAAGATAGTTGAAGCTATGCTGCTAATAAAATATTAATAGCGTCTATAATGTTAATGGTTTAAATAGGCTTGTGAATCAGCCATTAGGCTAATAGAAACAGGAATGATGAAGATGATGGTGATACTGTTAATGTGAGTATGAAGATAGTAATAGTGATCATTAACAGAAATTAAGCTAGCCATAGAGGGTGTTATTTGTATTAAGATAATTATTTCTAGACTTTCCTACACAGATTTAAATGGCACAGAATGATAAAAAAACAAAGATTAAACCAGAGAACGTGAAATAAAATTTGAGAAATAAATTTTGAATTTAAATGAAAAAAAAAAGATTTCTCTCTATCATGCAAGTATCAATTGCTAAGTGCAGCAGAAGGAAAGTCCATGTGACCTAATAGTGTCACTTTATATTTTTTTAATTGGGTAAAACTTCAAAATGTGTATTATTGTATTAATGTATGAGTTCCGATGAGACTACATGACACGCACATAAGCCTACATGGAGATGACCATCTGGGATAGCTCTTAAAGACAGTGGACCACCAACCAGTCAGCATACACCAGCTGATATGAGGCTCCCAACACTTATACAGCAGAGGACTCCTGGGTCTGGACTCAGTCAGCGATGAGGCACCTAACCCTCAAGAGACTGGAGGCCCCAGGAAGTTTAGAGGTCTGGTGGGGTGGGTGGGGTGGGGACGTCCTTGTGGAGACAGGGGTGAGATTGGGGGATGGGGAAGGGGTATGGGATGTGGAACAGTTGGAGAATGGACCGGGAGAGGAGTAAAATCTGGAATGTAAAACATAAATGAACAAATAAACAAATAAAAATAAATGAAATAAAATTACAAAAAGAAAGTGGAGTGGTCAAATGCAATAAGTACATAAGATGGTGAAATACAGTGAAATACCCTAAGACTTATTATGTTAAAAAGGAAAGCAAGTCTGCCTGGCAGAGAAAACCCGCAGTAGCTATGATTCTGTGCTTTTTCTCCCTGTACCCTTTAGATTTTAAAAATTATTTTGTTTTAATCTAGCTCCCGACAAACTGCTACCCACAGATACTTCTATTTTCTTTGGCATTTTATACCAAAATAGCCACAAAATTATTTGATACGTGAATTAGAACCATAAATCAAATTCCCTAATATTTCCATGATTGTCTCACTATATCCGTATTTTATGCTATAAATGCTGAGTGACCTATAGCTTCTCCTCCACATTTTCCCCTTCAGTAAATTCAGTACAATTCAGCAGTGCAAGAATTTACTCTTAAATGTTGGGAGCATGTAAATCTTGGCACCTGAATACTCAGATGTGCAGAAAGGCTTGCTAAGGAAATCTTGAGTGTATTCACTGCGGCCAACAGGCTGAGCAGGTGTAGACACATGGCTAATGTTCCATGGAGCATTGTGACTCACTGATCACACTTCTATTGAAGTTACCCTCTATAAATTTGGCGGGTAAGGGATAACGGTGAACACTCTATGCAAGGTAGTAAGTTGTTAAAATATATCCTCATCTAAATACAGGGTAGGCAATTGCAAAGACTTCCAGCTTGAGACTCTTCATCTATCAGAAGGGCTATGTATGATTGTATGATACGCATACACAGAAGTATGTACTGTATACCACCCACTGAATACGACCTATTGGATAATCAATTTCTATGTTTTTAAGACATCAGGGAGTTTTGTTTGTATGTTTAAAATAACCATTAAGGTGCTGGTGCCCATTCAGGGTTAAGCAAGGCATTTTTAAAACCTAATAAACAGATACCAAACTACATTTCTTAGAAAACTATTTTGAACTATATAGCATACCAAAGAATTTTTTTTGTTTTACCTTAAAGCAATTTAAATCAAGGGATCTTTACTTCAGAGTCTGCAGTACTGAGATTAGTGCAGTTTATCTGTGCTCTTGGAAATTACTTTCAGAGACAGAGGACATATTCAGCGACCTAGTTTATTTTAAAATTTGTCAATGGTATGAAATAAATCTGACTTGTAGGTTAAGCCTGCCTTGTTCTAGGAGAGCCTCCGGCTATCTCCACAGTCTATCTGTGTCTACTGACACACTCTCCCTTTGCTGGTGTTTTTACTCTCACAAGAATATTTAGCAATGGCTAAATGGCTATAATTTCATAACGATTGTTGCATTCATTACCTTTAAGTTCCAAGTCAGAGATAATCATATTTAATTATAATTATTTACCTACATCCATTGGCAGTAATGAGTCAAACGGAATGACACAAGCAGTTATTTACATAAATACCTTTCACGACGGGCACCTGGAATGTGAAGGTGAAATAAAATGTGCACGTGGAAATGAAGGTAATTAGCACACTTAAGCAATCCTGTGACACCAAGGGCTTAGGAAGTAAATAGCATTCGAGCTAAATTGATTACTACGGAAGAAAAGGAACAAAATCTGTAAATTATATTCAGCTGAAGGAAACCGACTATGCTGCATAACAAATATCAATCTAACGTAATTGATTGCAGGAGAACAAGAGCATTAACAAGGCCATCAGATAACCCCAAGCCTGAGCCACATAAAATCTCCTGAATTACTGATCAAGCCCCGTTGCTGAATGAATGACTTGAACAAGTAACAGAGCATGAGCCACCCCGGAACCAGAATATTTACTGGGAGAGAAAATGAGGTCTGAAGTCAGCTTCATCATTTCAAGAGGACGTGAGGGAAGATGCCAAAGAAAACAACATGGTCCATGGCCTCCAGGCCGTCCTCTGCCTTTCTAGCTCTATTTGAAGCGAAGTGAAACACTACCATTATGTGCTCCCTTCAGGTTCCCTACATGATTAGCGGTTTGAATATCATCAGCCTAAGACAAGAAGACATATTCACCTTCGTTGACCTCACATGGAGCAAGAAATCTACCTGCTATTTTGTTGGGGAGCACATTTCAACCCAGGGTCATAGGTAAACTGAACACAGGAATAGTTTTAGAGTGCACAGCAAGGGGACAACTTAGTCTGTCTTTCTCCAACTGTTCTGGCTACATCTGTCTTTAATTTTCAGCCGATATGTACTTTTGGTTTAGCTCACAGTTAATGGCAAATTGTAACTTCTTAAGGGTTTGACTATTCCACATTTACTCTGTGTGTGTGTGTGTGTGTGTGTGTGTGCATACATGCATACATGAATGTCTGTACGTATATATGTATGCATGAATTGCAATAAGACACTTTGAAGTTCACGGTATGATCACTATATAAAGATAAATTGAAATGTTCAGAAAGAGAAGCAAAATCGTCTCTACTAAATCCCTAAAGATCAGTCAGCCGAAGACAGGTTGCGTGTTTTCATCCTGGTATCATCCTCATCTGTGTAAAACCTTTGACAATGGGTGAATAAAGACTTATGAATAGAGAACGGACAATCTTTGTGAATGACACAGTGTTCTCCTTTTCAAAATTCCCTGTAAAGTAGAATGCAGTATAGAGTCTGAAAATATAAGTAAATGAAGATTAAAATAAAAAGTTACTCAACATAAATCAAATACTTTGAGGAGTATAAATCACTTAAAGTGATAGAGGAGTACGTGAGCAAACCCAGAAGCTCTTTAGGTCATTTTGAAACACAATCACAATATATGTTAAAAGTAAATAATGAACTTACTAACTCCTAGTATTTTAGCTACCTGCGAAAGAAAATAGTTGATATAGGCTATATACACAATTCTTTCTTCTTCTTCTTCTTCTTCTTCTTCTTCTTCTTCTTCTTCTTCTTCTTCTTCTTCTTCTTCTTCTTCTTCTTCTTCTTCTTCTTCTTCTTTTCTTCTTCTTCTTCTTCTTCTTCTTCTTCTTCTTCTTCTTCTTCTTCTTCTTCTTCTTCTTCTTCTTCTTCTTCTTCTTCTTCTTCTTCTTCTTCTTCAATTTAATCTTTTTTACACTCCAGACTTTATCCCCTTCCTGGTCCACCCTCTGGCTATTCCACATTCCATAATTCCTCCCCTGACCCTTGTCTCCACTAAGATGTCCCCACCCCCCACCCCACTAGACCTCCAAGACACACTGCAGCCTATACATTCATCGTTTCAACTATAGAGGAGATGTTAAACTATGGTCTGCACCACATGCTTGTGAGTTTCCAAATGCTTATCGCTGTGCAGGTCTTAATTTCAAATTCTTGGCGTCGAAGGATACAAGTTTCCTACTACTTAGTAATTGTTTTATCATCTGCGACTAAATGACTTCTGTGTCTTCTCTCCCATTCCAAATTCTTTAGAGAGCTTTTCATAGGTGTCATTGATTAAGTGAACTCGGAGTCTTGGTAGGAATGCTTGCTCTCCAGCTCCTGGTGCATAGCAAGATTGTATTTGCATGAAACTTTACACAATTCCATCAAATGGTCAATACAGTTTGTAAAAAATTAAAGTTAAATCTGAACAGACTGATGTTTATAGCTGATTAAGTCAGTTAATGTAGATTTGGTTACTAGGTGGTTAAATTTTTACTTCCTTTTGAATGATATGATTTGGAAGTAGAGAACTGTACATTACAATTTGGGAATTTGTGTAGGCTTTCCTTAAACTAAGTCTCACACTCAGAAAGAAGTGAATGATCGTGCTGTGGAGAGTGATTTTTATTATCGTCGAAGCCTACCTGTCTGGTTTATTATTTGTGTCTACAACCTAGAAAGTTCAAGACTATGTGTGCCGTCTTAGGGTAGTTATTTAACCCATCCTGGCTTCAGCCATATTGTTCATGAATTGGGATCCTAATACTAACTTATTCAAAGTTATCTGAAGAAATAGCCATTCAAAGACTGCCCCATCTGGGGATACATCCCATATAGAGAGAGCCACCAAAGCCAGATAATATTTATGAAGCCAAGAAGTACATGATGACAGGAGTCTAATTATCTCCTGAAAGGCTCGGCCAGACAGTGAAAAATAGAGAGGCGAATGCTATCAGCCAATCATTGAACTGAGAACGGGGTTCCTGATGGAGGAATTAGAGAAAGGATTGAAGGAGCTAAAGGGGCTTGTAGCCCCATAAGAATAACAATACCAACCAACCAGAGCTCTCAGGGACTAAATCACTAACCAAAGACTATACATGGACTGACCAATGGTTCCAGCTGCATATGTAGCAGAGGATGGTCTTGTTGGGCACCAATGGGAGGAGAAGTTCTTGGTCCTGCCAAGGCTGGACCCCTGAGTGCAGGGGAATGTTGTGGGGCAGGGAGGCAGGAGTGGGGGTGGTCGAGGAGGGGGAACACCCATAGAGAAGAAGGGAGGGGTATGGTATAGGGGGCTTATGTCCGAGAAACTTGGAAAGAGAATAACATTTGAAATGTAAATAAAAAATATCCAATTAAAAAAAGAATTAAGTGGGGTTTTGGCATATGAGCATGCTAAAGGGCTATTTGCTTTTTTCCTTGTTCTTCATAGAAACATTAATAGAAATGTTAATACAAAAATACAAACCATTTGGCTCTTAATACCCACAGATGGCATGCAACATTGGAAGTAGAAAGTTCAGTGTTTTATTTGCAATAGAAATAGAACATACCATCTTAGAGTCTGCTTCACCTGTCCCTCACTCTTACTGATACCTAGAAATAAATATATGTCTATAATTTTGGAAAATTAAGGGAAACCGTCGCACATGAAAATAAGCTGTTATTTGCCACAAAATATTCATACGTGTTTAAAAAGCCCATGGTGTTTAAAATAGGAAAAAAAATAGAAAATTGTTTTCCAAATAAGTATATTTAAAATTTAAGCTCCCGTGAAAATGTAAATATACACCTGAGTACTTTTCTCCAATGTAATCCTTTCAACAAAGCTAAAAGTTTGTGTGGCCCGAGACACCTGACTCTGGTCCCACCAAGCGACAAATGTGTCTTCAATCACTGACCTCTGTTTCTCCAATTAAGTTACCAGCTATCCTTTCATCATGTTCCTATGAATAAATAAGAAACTAAACACATATTCTGGAATGGATAAGAGACCTACACTACGAAACAAAGTGCTAAAACTGATTGTCAAAAGCAACAAAACCAGAATAACTTATCAAAACTCTGTCAGACGTTTCTCCTTCACAGACTTAAAGAAGTCAAAAGTGACAATCGCATATGATACATGAGGGAGATGGGCTAAACAAATTGGGATCTTGCAAATCACAAGAAGGAAGAGCCTAGTCATGAATCAGGAAATGATGACTGTAAAACATCTACTCAGTTGTGAATAAAATCTTGTACTAGGTTCCCCTGCTTTGAATGACTTTGCCATGAGGATCCAATGGCAACGTTGTGGGTTTTTTTTTTAATAAATAAAAAGCTTCTTTTAAAACTGCAATAATAACATATCAGCACACAATAAATTAGCTTGGGCTTTAAGACCAGCATTATCCGATGTAATATAGTTTATTGAAAGTAAACATCTCCAAGACTTAATTGTAATTAGGCGGGCAATCGTATACGCCCTCTGTGAAGTCAAGTGTTTTATTTCTTTTTATTGGATATTTTATTATTTATATTTCAAATGTTAATCCCTTTTTTTTGGTATCCCTCCAGAAACCCTCTATTCCATTCTTTCTCCCCTTGCTTCTATGAGGGCGCTCCCTAAGGCAACCCACCCACACACCCATTTCTGCCTCGCCACCCTGGCATTCCCCTACCCTACACTGGGGCATGGAGCTTGTCATTCTCTGTTACATATGTGGCTGGAGCTCCATGTGTACTCTTTGGTTTTGAACTTCGAAACCCATGATTCAATTAAGAGCATCGAGGAAGGAGTTGGTAGGTGGGTGGGGGAGCATCCTCATAGAAGCAGGTGGGGAGGAGAAGGGATAGAGGGTTTGCAGAGGGAAAACCAGGAAATGGGGGGGTAACATTTGAAATGTAAATAAATAAAATAACCAATAAGAGAGAGAGAGAGAGAGAGAGAGAGAGAGAGAGAGTATGAGACATGCAGTTTCCTACTTCATTCTAAAACCTTGTCTATGGTTTAAAGAGGAAGAAATTAACCCACAGACACTTCATCTTCTTTTGCGTTCTTCTCTCTCTAGCTTATACAGTCACTTATCACCAAATAAATACCAAGATGGGTAGTGATATAGCAAAGAATTGTTCAGAGAACTGTGAAATCTGTTAATCTTAAAATAACTAAAGAAAACGAAATGGAGATAGATTGTTTTGTCGGGTCCTAATGTTGAGTAGGTAATAGTTTTGCTCTTTCCCACATTTAGGCTTGGCCTGTTGATAATGGGTATTTTTTCAGTATCAATAACTAGTATTAATTCTATAAATAATGAATCTTAAAAATAAATCACTGAAAATCCAGGAGTTACCAGTAATTTAAATGAGATAAGTAAATGAATTCTTAATATATTATTTAATAAAAAATACCTCTTTCAATACCTTTAGTTTAGACTTCCAGATTTCAGAGTGAAAATAAAAATTAGTGAATTTAGTCTTATATGCATGTTTATATTTTGGAATGAGTTAGTAACTTTGACATATTAAAAACTGTTATGTTCCATTTCTAATAAATTCTATTAAAATGTAGCTCATATATAAAACTTATTTCTTACAGAAAAATTCCTCTACTTTATTGTTGTTCTGTTTTTAGAACTAAAAGACTAATATTTTTAAAAACAGGATGAGTGAAACCACTAATAATTTGAAAAATTAAATAAAGAGTATATGAATATTTTACATAAAATACTAACAAATATTTTATCCAATGCCAATAATTAATTCCTCTACTTTTGAACAACAGTGTAATACTTACATGATTATTTTAAACTAAAATTTTAAAATTATTGGTCTTGAGCATAAAAGCATTTTAGTTTTGTGAATTTTCTACATAAGTCAGACTCATAACTGTAAATTATTACATCTGTTACATAAAGATGAAAAGTAAGTTTGGTGAGCATTTGAAATGCAAAATATACACATAACTACTTCTATACAAACCCATAATATACGTTATAAACAGTAGTTCAAATACCGGTCTGAAGGTTCAAAGGATTATTTTACACATTCTGTAATAATGGCACCCCCCCCCCAGTGTTAGACACAGGTCTGACAAGTAGTATATGCTAACAAATGTATTCAGAATGAACACATTTGGTTAAAATTTATTATTGAAATCTCAATAGGACAAAATGAGAAGTGTTTTTGTATAGAAATGCCTCTGATACTTACACATGTATTCAAACATTTTATTCCACATTCTTTTTTTTAAAAACCAGTTACATCTAAAAGAGATTCAGTATCCTTATTTCTATTCATTTGCATTCAAATATGTTTTTAAGGCATTTCAATGGTTCATCAGGTGTAATGATTGCCGATGTTTTAAACTCTAGAATCAAGAAAAACAAGCTAAAGAAAACTGTGCATTCACTAAAGGGAAAGAGCTCATTCCAGTTAGGTTAGCTTGTGTTACTCTGGGGTCAGGTCCTCTCTCCTAGGCTTTTGAGTCATTATCAAATGAGTTCTGAATTATCAGTAAAAGACTTTTATATGTATGGCTTTTTAATAACACTGTTTGTTTGTTTGTAAATGTCTATGCTATGCCAAAAAAAGATGTCTCCATCAAGGAGTTTGTACTGGGCAAAGAAAAGGAACTTAACTCATATCCCCTAAAAGTCAATGAAATTAAAAAAGCCACGTATGTCAGACTGTCAATAAACCCAGCACTGGTGGGATGGGGTGAAAGCAGACAGGACAGAACCCCGAAGTTCATTGTTCAGGCAGCCTAGTAGAAATGGATGAGCATCAAGTTCATCGAGCATCCCTAACTCAAAAATTAAAGGCGGAGAGTGTGATGGGAAGAATGAGAGTCACATAAACTCACGTTGAAACACTTACTTCCCAGTTATTGAACTGTTGGAAGGATTAGAAGACATGGCCTTGTTACAGGAGGTGTGTTCTCATTCGAGAGATATACACTTACAGATGAAGGTGTGCTTTGATATTTCACAAGCATATAGCCATGCAATGTCCAAAGTCATAATGCCTGCCTGTTGACTACAGATACGGGTTGTAAGCTCTCAGCACCATGGCTGCCTGTCTGTATGCCTGCCAACATGCTTCCTGCCATGAAAATGTGTGGGGAGGCAGGCTGTGAAAGGTACCCTGCTTTCTGGTCGAGATAGGTTCAATCTCCAGAGACACTAAAAGGGATAGCAGGCGCCTTACCAGTCTCCCAAGAGATCAAGGCCTTACTAGTCGCAGCCCCCCACAGACCCCTGTAGAGACGTTTGAGGCAGAGCCGTCGCACAGCAATGCCCCAAGACCCCCGTCACAGGTAAGGACGTGACCACAGGTTACATAGGCTCAAGACAGATCAGTCACAGACGCAGGACCACGCCCCTGAATATATAGAAGTACCTGCTATCAGACACTGCCCCATCCAAAAACTGTATTTAAGAATTGTATTCAGGATTGAAAGTGTGCAGGAATCACTCCAGCATCTGAGAGCTTCTCTCATAAGAGCCGTAACACCTCCGCTTGGGGAAGAGATCTGTTCTCTCACAGTGGTCACCAGAAGCTCCCCTGCACCCTTTCTAAGCTAGTCAGTTTCCTGCTGGCTCAGCCCAACCCAAGCAGCCTAAGCAGGAGCAGCCGCAGCAGCAGCAGAAAAGAGCAGAACCAGCAGATGAGGGGGTGAAATCTGTTATCCCTCCCTGCCCATGCTCTCTTCCCTTTTCCCGAACCCACGCACCTAGCAGGGCCAGAGATTTCTGTGGAGAGCCTCAGATGCCAGAGCTCTACAATAATGAACTAAGCCTCTGAAGTTGTTAGTAAGCCCACATTTAAATGCTTTCTTATATGAGCGTCACCTTGTCACAGTGTTCCTTCATGGTAATAGAAGAAAAAGCAAAGGAACAAATACACGACATTGGCCTCCAGCCTACACATGCACTAGCACTGTGGTGCAGTCACAGGGACTTGTAGGCAAAGCCAAACTAGAAGGTACATATCACACACACACACACACACACACACACACACACACACACACACACACACACACGCACATATACACACACATGCACATATACACACACATGCACATCACACACGTACAGCACACACACCAACCACCACCACACTTACATATACATACACACACACACACATGCACACACACACACATATATGTATATATATAATTTATATTTATAATATCAATGTGATTGAGTGCACATGACAATGTGCCACATGGAAATGACCCTCATGCTATTAAGAACTATTTATAAAATCACTATTGAGTGTGATGTCTCTAGTAGGTGATGGGTTTTTAATTAGTGAACAAAACAACATACTCAGACATTGCACACAATTGAGGACAGATAAGTCATTTCATGCTTCAGCCAGTGTTAAACACTTTGTCTAGCAAAGAAAAGAATTTCATTTGATGTTACATGTTCAGGGATGACTGAATAAACTAAGTGGGAATAAAAAGAGATGAGAAAATGGTCAATAAGAAACACTGGAAAAGTAGATATCATAGAAAGCAGACAGTGGGATACAAGGGTGGTTCAGCATGCAAGAAATTTAGGGACACTAACAAAACAGGAGCAGAATGCAAGGCAGGCCAAGAGAATAAATGAGGTAGATTACTACACAACAGGAACCTGACCAAGGCAGCCCAGAAGCCTGTGCTTTTGCTCTCAGTAAAATGAAAAACCACTGGGCTTGGAAATTCACCTTAGAAGGGTTGGTCAGCAAAGCAAGAGCTCACAGGTTGCTGTAGTTAGAATTTCAATGGCTAATTTTTGCTACACTGTCATCTTAAGCTGCTTCTTTGTCACAAATTTACTTATAACAAACCTCACTATGTCACATTGCGATAACCACATCCCCCTTCCTTTGAGTCCTACTACAACTATTAGTGAAAAACTTAAGACCTGAAGAGGGAAAAGAGTTACACAGGAATATTATGGTCTCTTTGAATACTGTGAAGCCTTCCTTGATGGCTATCTACTGACAGTTCTTAGTGTTGGATTAGTAGAAGGTAAGGTTTCTTTATACATTCCAAAAAATATCTAATATTCAGAAAGAGGTTATGTTACTCATGGAAGTTGACACCAAAGAATATCAAGGGGACAAACAACAAAGTAAGACAATTTTGGTCCCCAACCAGCAATGTTCAAACTCTCCACTTTCTAATAGTCAGAACTATGAAATGTTTTCCTTTTTTCAAGTATTGTTTTTCCCCCCAGGAATCTATGAGAGATTCACACATTCTTACAATGTATTTGGCATTTCTGTCTTCTGACAAAAAACTTCGTGTATCTTCCACTCTTGTTTATAATTTTTTTTCAGTTTTTTATACTGATAAGAAACTTTCTCTTAGAAGAATTATACCTAATATGTTTGATCTTCTATTCCTAAATAAGAGTAAAAGATTTTTAATAAAACACTGATTATAAAAGAAGATAAAAACATTAAACCTATTTAGAGAGAAAATTTTTATGTACTACCTAAATGAGTTCAATTATTAAATTACAAATGTGATGGCCAAGACATTCAGTGTCCTAAAATCAATTTAAAGCCACAAAAACATATAAAATCTACAAAATTTCTGAAAAATATATTTAATCATGACAATGAATAACACAGTGGTAAATTTTACATTGAATATGTAGAACTTCACCTCACCTAAACTTATCTGAGAAAGAAAAACACTATTAACAAATGGGCTAGTAATTGAATTCTTTCAAATTTCTTTATCATTGAGTATATAAAATAAAAACAAACTTCAGATTGCTTTCTTTTAAACTTCTTTTTTATATTTTTATTATGTAAAATAATGTTTAAATTTACATATATTTTATTATATTCTCCTCCTCACAAAGGTTTTGCCAGATTCCACTCCCTACCCACCCAACTTTAATTTCTTTCTAAAAAAAATATAGTAATAAAACTTCCTAAGCCAAATAAAGAAAAATTTAAATATAAACAACACCTAAACAGAAAAAAAAACAAAGTAAGACAATCGAACAAACAAAACCATACCAAAATTTAATAAAAACCAAAGCACATGAAACAAGCCGTGGAGTCTATTATATATTGGTCAATTATTCCTGTACATGAGGTCTGCCCTGGAGTTGTTGATATACCCAATGTCACTACCATGGGGAAAAAGAAAAGATCTTCCCTCTCCTAGTATGTATAAATGATAGTTCAGGTAAAAATGGAAACTATCATATCAAAGTCGGCAAACCCACAGACGGATAGGCTCTCAAGAGAAGACACTAGAATCAGAGACCCACAGATTCACACACTAAGGAATCTCATAAGAACACTAAAGTGGAAGTCACATTATATAGTCTGAGAACATGGGGCAGATCTGTGCATGCTCTGTGTTTGCTGCTTCTGTCTCTGTGAATCCATATGAGCTTTGCGTAGTTGATTCGGAGCACCATGTTCTCTTGGCGTTCTCCATTCCCATTGGCTCTTCTACGTTTTCTGCCTCCTCTTCTATGGAGTTCTCTAAACTCTGAGGGGAGGAATTTGATGGAGAGATCTTGTTTAGACCTGAGTTTTCCAAGTACCCCATTCTCTCTGTCTAGGTATGTCTCGCTCTCCGTCTCCATCTCCCTCTCCCTCTCCCTCTCTCCCTGTTCCTCTTTCACTCCCTCTCCATCTGTCCTCCATCTCTACCTATCCCTCTCTTCCTAACCCCCTCTCCCTCCCTCTCTTTCTCTCTCCTACTCCCCAGCCCTCGTCTCTCTCTCTCTCTCTCTCTCTCTCTCTCTCTCTCTCTCTCTCTCTCTCTCTCTCTCTCTCTCTCCCCCTCCTCTTTTTCTCTTTCTCTTTCTCTGTATGTGTGTAACGTTTGGCTGTGGGTCACAATTAGTTTTTTTACTTGTTCTAGGAGGACTTTTCTCTGGTTGTCAACTAGGGTTCCTGAATGATAGGCTACGTGTTTCTATTTCAGAGTCTGTGCTATCATTTCTTTAGACTACAGATTCTCTACTACCAGACGCAAAATCGATTTAATTACTCAACAGTAACTTTAATTACTTAATTATATATTTTCTACATTGAACTCCATGACAATAAAATAATTTTATATTGTGCTTCATTTCGTTATTCATGTTTAATACTCCTTGAGATATTTTTAATTACATCATAAATATATTAAGAATATATAATACCTATGCAGAAAGTTTTAATGTTAAATGTACTTCTACTGGAAAGCTCTGGAATAATGTTGGACAGTTCTATATAATATAGACAAAATATAAAATGAATCTCATAATGTCCAACGATCTTTTGTGATCTATCGCAAAATCAACAAATGAGGGTTAAGAGTAAATAATGATGATTAAGACAACAACTTAGAATGATGGGTAGGAAGAAAAAGGCTTGAATGTATGGTGTATCTAATACATGTAAGAACAATACAGAAAAGATGTCTGCCTCATGTAAAATACAATATATTGTTTCATTTGTTTTATGAGTAGAAAGAGAATTTAAGCCAGGAAATTTAGACATACAACAGAAGTTCTTGCTTACAGGAACAAATAATGAAATTTGGTGACACCTTCTGAGGACATGATTAGGATTCTGTGGGTAGAGTGCTTTGAGTCTTGATTTTTCTTTACAGTCAGTATATCACAACCTTGGTGACAACCAGCACTGCAAACAAACTGACTGCTCACAAATCCTGCTGACTACAGGGCTCAACCCTCCCAGACTCCCGAGTCCAGGAATCCCTGGCTAAGAAACAGCATGACCCAGATTGTTCATTAGCTACTTCGCTACTGGTAAGGATTTTAGATGAAAGATCCTGAAATATGCTTTACCCCTGCTTCCTTTGTTCACTCTGTTCAAAAGGTATAATACGTGAAGATCAACAATTCTTTTCTCTGACTTACCATTTTTATTTTTTTTCATTTCCATCTTTTCGTGCCATTGAGAGAAAACCATCTTTATTCTGGTGTTTATTGATTCAACAAATATTTATCATTTTCCAATAAAGCCCTAAATGTCTAAGCCATGCCCAAATTTCTAGAAAGACAAAGGTAAGCATTCAATTCCGATATGAAATGTTAAAATATATGCAGTGAGTTAATGCTATCCATCAAAAATTCATAGATGGCTTTACTAGAATGTAACTAGCATTTTTATTAACATACGATCAAGATTCAAGCACCTATTCTCCTTCCTATCCTTGAATACTCTATTTCTTCCTTCTCTCTTAACCAATACATAAAAATGGACTCAAATGGATCAAAGCAAAGACCTTCATATAAGACCAAAAACTACAAGAGGAAAATGGAGAAAATGTTTCAAGATGCAGGTTTATGGATGACTTCATGAATATGACTCAGAAAATAATAACAAGAATTGTGAAGGGAAAGTGACTCCCATTAGCAGGCTTCTGCACATCAACCAAAACAATTAACAGACTGGAGACATGATCTAAATAATAAAGGAAAACTTGGACGGTTAATAATCGAACAGGAAATTTGTGTCAAGAATATATAAAGATCTCATAGTCTTGTCATTCTTTGTCTCTCATGACTCAACCTTTGAATGTCATTTTCCTGCTTTCTGCAGCTAGTCATTTAACTATCTTCTTTGTCTCTAAAAACTAAAGCACACCAGGTAAATAAGATCATGTAGACTACATATATATGTGTGGGGGGGGCCATCTGGACTTATATAAATTGATACATATTTGTTCCTCAGCTAAATTTTTCATTTGCACACATATAACAAAATTGAACTCAGCAGGTTACATACATATACATACAAATATACATATTCACTTATATACGGCACATACACACACATATGTAACTATAATAATCAAAGGAAAAGAGGCTATCAACTTGAGAGTAGGGAGGGATACATGGCAGTGCTCAAGAGAGGGTATCTGGGAGAAACAGGAGAGAGGAAAGGGAGAAGGTCACAAATTGTATTTACATTGAACATATTGTTAAAAGTTCTATTAAAGAGGAAATATTTACAGGCTTGGAGTTAAAATTAGAGATTCAACAATTCTTAAATTTCCACCCACAATAATAATTTCAGATGTGATTTCTATAGTCAATAAAGTTCTGGGTATTTATTGCTCTCCATTTTGCCTCAAATAAATCTGCTAACAATAAGACAATGTATTTTCACATTTGGTGACATTCACTAATATTATTATGAGTGACTTTATCAATCTTTCTTATTCAAAGTACTATTTACGTAGCTTATATTTTACGGAACATCAAAATTTTCTGGATGAAATTTTTTGGGCTTGTAATGAGATGTAAATATTTCTTAAAGGAGACAAAGCTTAATTAATCAGTACCACATTTACTCAGAGGGCACATTTTTTTAATTTTATCTCATTTTAATGAATTAATTTGGATTATTTCTCCTGATGAATAATATCAGAAATAGTTATTTTAAAATCTGTTACTTGTGTGAATAAATTACTCAATGGGGAGGATGCTTTGGCTTATTTCCTAAACTGGATTTACTTAGAAAATGTCTTCAGGACATACTGCACTTTCCCCTCCCACCTTATCTTACTCTTGTAATGTAAAGACAAGAAATCAAATTTCTGCATGGGAATCAAGGATACTAGTTAATCTTATTCCTATAAGAATGATTTTTTAAGCCCCTATCTCTGTCGGATCACAAAAGAAATTAAACTCTCAGCTTGAAATGTTAAACATAGCCTTAGAAAACAAATACATTTTTTTTCATTTTCATTTCCATGATATTTGGATTTTGAGAAACATCAGTTCACAATACCTTTTCCACATGACCCTCGTCGAATAATTCTGAATGCATCCTCTCCACATAAACTTCATAGGTGAATTACACCACATAACAGACAAAATATTGCAGCGCTGAACACAAGAATTTATATTTTCCTTTTGTAAAAATAGATTATTAGACCCTACATATGCAAGCAGAGGTAAATTTTAGTAAGTGAAAATGATAGCCTTTCGAGATAAAGCTTGGAAAGTATTCTTGCTTCTAATTTCTACAGCTTTATGTGGAAAGAAAGAAATGGGTTAAAGTTCAACCTAATAGCAATATGAAATAGGAGATGCGGGTTAGGCTAAAGAATATATAGTATGCTACGGCTAGTTTGAATTGAACTGCAGAGTCATGAACAGATTACAAAATGATGACGAGGAAGGAAGTTGGCTAGGAACTAAGGCATGGGGTTGTAGACTTCAATGGCTAACATGATTTCAACGAAGAAAAGGACCTGAGGAAGTCAGCTTTGAGAGAACTTAAAGCTATGTGATGTAGTGGTAAGGTAAAATGGGATGCCTAAAGAAGTAGTTATGAAAATCATTTCTGTGCTCCTCTGTTTATCTGTGGAAATGCATGCACCTCACAACAGACTTTCCTAAAGTGGTTGGTTGCAAAGAGAGATGAGGTAATCACTAAGCTCAGAAAGTTCCTGTGTGGCAACTTCCTTGACTAATCATAGATGTTTTCCTTCCAATATCTCTTAACATGCCAAATAGTATGAAAAAAATCGCCTTTTAAGACACAAGTACCATATATGAAAAAACAGAAATTCTTACAAACTTTTAGTATTTTAAAAATAAGTTTGGGTCAGCAATATGGCTCATTGAACTCATATAAGAAGCTGAAAGAGAGAACCAAAGCCATGAAGTTGTCCACTGATGTCCAAATGCTGTTTATGGTACATGCATGCATGTGCACAAACATATATGTACACAGTGATAAAACATTGAATAATAATAATAAATTTAATAACGATCTTCTCTAACAATGCTTGAATGTTACAAACTATGTCACTTCAGAAAAGAATTGTGGAAGCAAAAGAGCACTAAATAGGATTCAAATTCTCCGCAAATTGGGGCTTGGAGAGGCGTATCTGAGTGAATTCTTTATTGGTTAGAAGGGCTGAATTGGTTAGTTCTGGCATAATTTCTCTAAGACTACAAGATCCCAGGACTCATCACTCTGTCTTACATGTGCAGTTCTAGGAAGAGCAGAGCATGGTGGGGGGAACCAGCAGAGCTACAACCATGGAGCCTTTGCTGAGCCATCAGCTGTGCTGGAACCCTAGGGAGAGATCACCCAACACGGCAGATAAGACATGGAGACCTCTCCGATGAGAAACCGTAAGCACAGTGAGAAGCCATATCTACGATTGGAAGTCAAATGTGATTTGCTTATAGTGAGTCTTTTTCTTTTCCTTTTTAGCAATTTCTAGACAGGGAGGATGGGAGGCAGGAGAATCAGAAATATTAACAGCAGCACCAGTGGTTTCTGAACTGTGGGAGAAAGAGGACGAGTGTGTAGATAAGATGTAACGACTATGTTCCAATTTCATGAGAAAACATTCCACACGTGCACGGTTAGATTTCAGCATGGTTGTGCAGCCGAATGCGGACACTCCTAGCAGAGGCTGGGGAAAAGATCTGTTGAGAGGATTAGGTGGAGCTCTACGAACAGAGGCCATGCAAAAGGATGGCAAGGTTCAAGAGATTGAAAATTGAGTTTTCAATCATTTTGACTTTTAGCAAATATCCAGACAATTCTAATAGATATCAATTATACTTTGGACAATTTAAATTATTTCCTTTACTCTCTAGGATGACAATATGCCTTCCATATTATTTTTAAATGCATGATCGTTTAACAGAGAACAAAAAGCTTAGTGGGAGGGTCATTCATTCCATATTGTCAGGTAACTTTGTTTAGCCTGTGGTCGAGTAGGATTACAGTTGACAGAGCCCATGGAAACCAAATATTCTTTAAGTCAGGTTACTCAAGTTAAGTCAAGTAAGACTAACTATATAAAGTGAAGGCCCTGAGGTCATATTTAGAAAAGTCTGATAGGACTTCGTAATATGATATGCTCCCATGACAATCTATTACAAAACTAACAGTGCAAAAGAGTACATGTGAGTTTCCTCATATTTCTAGAGATCAGAATTCTGAAGTCAAAGTATATTCAATGGAGATGTCCCTTCCAGAAGTTTAAGGAGATAATTGGTTACCTTGTTATTTCCATCCCACAAGTTCCCAAATATTTGTGATTTGCTTGCTCCATCGGGTTCTAATAGGACATTTTTGGCTAATCCTCACCTGCTGCACACCTTTTATAATGTTCCTTAGGAATATTTGTGCCCACATGTGTAACGGATGATAGATTTTGCATTTCAAGATACTTGATGGTATCTGAAAAGTTCCTTCCACCATGAAATGCAACATATTCACAGTTTCTGGATTTTACTACACAAATGTCTTTGTGAATTATTACCATTGTTCAGATTATGACACTCTATGCTGATCAGACATATGCTGATTAGAAAAATAGGGGCTGGGAGGATGGTTCAATGGGTAAAATCACCTGTGCAGTCATGAGACGTGGAGTTTCAATCCCCAGCACTCAGTTAACACCCGGAACAGACACACAGAGGACTACACACTCTGAAGCTTGACAAGGCTGTATATGCCTGTAACCCCAATATCGAAGAACAGAGACAAACAGATCCAAGGAGCTTGCTAGCAGCTAATCTACAGCAAAATGGTAAGATTGTGTGTCTGTGAAAGACCCTGTCCCAAGAAAGAAGGTAGAGAATCATGGAGGCTCTAAACATCTTCTTCTGGACTCCATATTCACCAACTTGGGCCTATCCAAATACATACTAACATGCATGCACTTCATACACTTACAAAACACATATACAATGCCTAACACACTCTCACAAAAGAGCAATGATAATATCAACATGATCACCAGCAACAATGGTTTATTAAAAGTCCCTTATTTATAACAATTGAAATGTAAATAAGAAATATACAAGTTAATAAAGATTAAAAAAATGTAAAAAAAAAAGTCCCTTTATTTATAAATTCCCTTTACAAAGCCTTTAATATGAGTTGGAAGGCACTCAACTTCCAATTGACTTGAAATATGCATAAATAAATTGTAGTTATTATTATCTCTGAACATTATTATTCTCTTCTATGAAGAGAATTAAAATGCACAATTCTCAGTCAGTATCCTTACAAATGCCCTGCCAAATAAATTTCTCACTTCTGAAAGATGACCTTTCTAACTTTCCTCTCACAAAGGCACTGGGCACAACACATAATTGCAGTTTCACACTTTCCTCATACACTCTAAATCAGTTATGGCTATAGCATTCCAATTATTTCATTACCATCCAGTAAACCTTCTCTGATAAATCTATGCCTTCAAAGTCTTTCCATTTTTGTGGCATTCATTATTTAGGCAATTATTACTCGATAAAAATTGAGAAACAAACACCTAAAGGAATATATAAAGTATATGGGAATATAGAAGTAAGAGTATTAAAATGAAAAATGATACTCAGTAGATTGTCAATAATTTTCTGGAAATCTCCATGTAATTCCTTTCTTCCCTCTCAAAGCTGGTAGTAATCATTGCCTAATCATTATATCTTTATTTTTTTCTGAACAGTATTAATAAAAATCACTAGGGAATGGTCTGCAGTTTCAGAAATGTTGCAGTTATGGTACAGACACTTCCCTTATGCCCCTCACCATTTTTAAGAATGATCTACATAGTAAATTAATATGTTCCATGTTATACATTTAAGGAATCAATTTTATCACATTACTTTTGACTTATGTTTCATGCTTTATTTGAATACCTACATTTTTCCCATAACGAGACTGGAATAGTAGGTTTCACAGAAGATATGTACAGAGGTACTAATCTTGATATATTGAAATCAGGCTATAGGCAATCAATGTGACTTGCTACTAATTGTCTAAGCTAGGAGTTGTCAGGTTTGTCTATAATAGTCTCATTCAGTCACTTAATCACTTAATATGAGAACACATATGTAATAATAAAGAAATAGAAACCCATCCTTTCTTTTTGTTTTAAATTCTGAGATAGGGTTTGATTGTGTAGTACCAATGACCTGTTATTTTTTATGGAGCCCAAAGGAGCCTTGGCGTGCTGGTACTGCATACCAATACTTGAATATTCAATACTTCCATGCTGGTATTGCAGAGATGCACCACTGCTTCTGCTAAAATTATTCATTTATATCATACTCAGTCATATTCCTTCACCTATTTAATATGGTCAGAGTACTTTGTCATTATATTCTAGTTGACATTGGAATTGAGAAAACTAAGTATAAATCATTGTGTCTTGTGTTCTACAATGTTGAGAAAGACAGTGGTATGCATTCTGGTTTACTGTTACTCAGTTTCAATACCTTTACTGTTGAAAAATTATACAAAAGCACTGTCTTTTACCCCCACTAGATCCGGCACCACAGTGCCCCAAGATATCTGGTAGATATCTTGCCAGAAACACACACCCAATTTCATGGCAGCTGAGTGTTTCTAGCCACCACATACTTCCTTAAACTTAAATCACTACATGAAAGAACACACAACACAATAACCTCTGATCCAATTGATAAGATATCATTGCCCACCTAAACATACAAGGCCCTGTACACATCCATCCCTTAAGAACATTCATAACAACCTGTAAATACACAGAGTAGAATCTTAACGTCAGATTCCATGCTCTCTCCATGGCTTCTCTGCCTTCTCGTTCCAGTCTCCTCCCCTTCCCTCAAACTTTTATCCTGCCCATCCTTCCTTCTTGTCCAATGACAGGCCTCGTTCTGTCTTGTACCCGCCTTCACCTGCATAGTGAAATCATCCCACACTTAACAATGTTCATCGCTTAGTATATTCAACCTTCTCCTCTCTCTCAACCCTCAGAAAACATTGGCCTCTTTTCAGTCCCTAAAGCTATCCCTCTTCTAGATTTCATATAGTTACAGTAACAAAAATAGCATCTTTAGGCCAGCTTCTTTTATAGTAGAAGTATTACGTTTCCCTTGTGTATAGTTTGTGCATAATATTTTCCATTGCTGACTGAAGATTATATTTTATGAATTTTCCATAGCCAGTACTTCTACTCTCCAATAAAGGACATCTCGTCTTCTTTCATTCTCTCTTGTAATTCATTGTAACACTCAGTTCAAAATAAAATATTTCTAACTTTGTAAAAGGACTATTTTTATATTAAGCAGATGGAGGCATATTAGGATGGAGGGAGTACTATTATTTCAATGATGCCCTAATAATAAGTTTGGTTTTCCATTAAGTTTATTCATTTTAAAGATTATCATCAAGATGTTCTAACCCTTTTTTAAATCATCATGTCCCATAAATAATGCCTTTAATTAGTGACTTACTACTATATAATAGTCATTATAGTTAAAATTAGAATTGGCCATGTAATTATTATTTTTCTCATTTCATAAGGTTATTGGAAACTATTGTCTGCTATAGTCATCAAGCCATCTCATCACATACAGACCTACATGAAAAATATTCAGGCTAAAAAAAAGAAGAATTTGTGTCACACTGTTTTTCTTTGACTGTTTTTCAATTATTATTACTCCTTCAGAGGCATCTCTTAAATTGGGTTATATTAAATTCAATGATATTAAAATATTTCTATCACTCTCCAGTATAATATACTTTTACTAAATATCTTAAAGATTTTTCATACTTTATGTTATTATTTAATATTTAGAAATTAGAAAATTGTAAGTAACCATAATTTATACTTAGTAAATATATCTCAATATTTTGTAACTCATTTAAAGAAGGTCATAAATAATAAATCATGCTTCAAAATAAAATTTGCATAGAATAAGGCAATTTGGAAGAGAGTGCTTGGCTAAGCATACCCCATTTTCTTGAAATGCCTTTTAAAATTCTCAGCTTAGGAAGTGACAAGCCAACTATATTTGTCAGGGGTCAGAAACTATAATATAATATAATCACTGTGATAAGCAAATGCTGAAACTGACATTTGCCCTGGAGGTATCTTTTGATAGCTGTTGACCTAGATTCTGAGATATAATGAACAAAGTGCTTAAGGGAAGGGATATGAAGTAAATTCTGGAACCTCAGCAAACAGAAGAAAGTTTAAACCATCATTAAAAGCCCAATGAACTCTAAAATGGGAAGCACCCACATACAAATAAACTAGGTTAGAACTAATCTTGAAAAGATGACAATAATAGAACTGTCCTCTAGGAACTTTTGGAAAGGAAGCGACACCCAAAGAGCTTTGGAGCTACAGGTAACAATAGCCGTATGACTTAATTGGGAAAAGTGTTCCAGCTAGTCTCAGATTACTATTTCAACGAATGTGCATTCCAAGAGATATGATGACAAAGTTATGTATGATAGAGAGGCCTAACAAGTTTCAGCAAAAGTAAAAGTTACATTTCAGAGGAAAAAGGTGACAAAACATACTGATAAATAGAGGAAACAGTAACTAGTACATTCTCAAGTTATGTAATAATGTGAATTTACCCGTTAAAGAAGCTAAAATTACAAGGTTGTTGATATTTTTTCTAAAGTCCACTTGAGATATTTAAATGAAAGTAAGAGTTTCACCCATGGCAAAAAGGAGAGGAAGGTGGTCTACAGGAAGAACCTTTAAGAGTTAGAGACTTTAAGTAGACGGTAGATAATACAGAGACTCACACCTAGTCACTGAGAAGAGAAGAAGGGACAAGAGAGCTAACAGCTTCCATTAGATTTTCCTGTTCTCCCTTCAGTTGAAACAAAGTCAGGGTGATAACCAACTCCTCCGAATTCTGCAGCATGTATCCTGGACAGAGTGAGATAATCAAACCACAAAAACATTCCTTACTGCAAGAAAAGAAAAATCTTGAATGTCAACCAGACTAAAAATCTCTATCATTTTTCCACATGTGTGCCTGAAAGGTAATAAGTCTACTTATGTTTCTAAATTTGAAATAAAATTTATCAGGTATGATAATTGCTCCATAGTTCATTTCATTAATCATCTTTTAGAGCTGAGGTGTGGAATGGCCTATAAATACAAATACAGAGTTTTAAAGGATTATTAAAATACAAATTATTTAAAATTCATTTATCAATTAATATACTATAGTAAGTAAATTAAGATATTCTGTAGACATGAATAACTATTAATAGAGTATTTTTAAAATAGATTTGAATAAATTGCTAATATAGAAACTGTGAAGAAAATGTGACTGTATTTTTCAACATTGAAATTATTCACATTCCGCTCTTTACTGAAAGAGTGAATTTTATTTATAAACATATACATCTGTGTTTGTGAAAATATCTCATATGTATTTATATAAAATTATATGAATGCCATTGTGTATTCATAGAGAAAGTTTAAATTGTAGTAATGAAAGGACAGAGTAAAAAAATGTGTGAAGGATTATTACAAATTGATATATTGTCTTCAGGAAATTCTCACAGGTTTAAATACTCTTTCATCATAAGATAGTCACGATACAGTTCCTGTTGTGGGTAAAAATAAAGAACTGAGGAAATTCCAAGACATGACACTGGAAGTGGAGATGGAGTGAGAAATAACATGCTTATCTTTGGAAAAGCATATTATCATCTTATACACTTAACATGTGTTAATTCAAAATTAATTAACATTTATCTCTATTGAAACATAGTAGCCATGTTTTATTTTTTTATTTTTATTTTTTTTATTAACTTGAGTATTTCTTATATACATTTCAAGTGTTATTCCCTTTCTGGAGACCATATATGGTATAAATCATAGAGTATGAACACCCAAGAACTAAAGCTCTTATGTCTAAAGTAGGAGAAATGTAGGCCCCAGCTCAAGAAGAGAAGGTAGTCTTTCCTCTGCCATTCTGTCCTAACTAGATAAGACAAAATCTATTAATGGATGTATTAGATGATACCTATTGTGGTGGTTTGAATGAAATAACTCCCATAAATATTTGACTATTTGGCTCTATCTGAGTCGTTGAAATATATAGGAAGGATTAGGAGGTGTGGCCATGTTGGAGACAGTGTTCCACCTGGAGTGAAATATGAAGTTTCAAAAGCCCATGCATGTCCAGTCTCTCTGCCTCCAACATATGGATCATGTGTGATGTCTTAAGTAGTTCTCTAGACCATGCCTGCTTGTCACTGTGTTTACACCATGATATTCAGGTCATAGATACGATATTAGACTGACCCTCTGACCCTGTAAGCCAATTGTATGCTTATTTTTTATTTATTTTTGTTTTGTTTTGTTTTGTTTTACTCCTTGGTCATGATGGTTTCTCAAAGCAATGGAAAAGTAATTAAGAATCCACCCACATTGTCAGTGGTAGATCTTATCTAGGTCTCTTGTTTTAAATTCTACTCCTGTCCAGAAATAGCCTCACAGGTACACCGTAAGACAATGTTAATAATGGGCACCTCTTAGCTCAGCAAAATTGGCACATAACCTTAGCCATCATATTACCTCCAATAAAAAACAAGGTTACAAATCCAAATCAGAGGAAAGCAAAAGTAATATATGACTATTGACCCTAGACCGAGACATTAGAAAATGTAGTAGAGAATCTCTATTAAATGTGGTTCTGACCAAGATATAAACAGATCTAAGAGAATATAATCCTCACTAATGTCAAAGGTTTCATGGGGTAAAATGATGCTAACACATGAGCAACTTAACAAACATTTCTAAATATCAAGTTATTATCAGTATGTAGTGTCTGTAGATAATGTCAACATTTATCCACATTCACAAATATCCTTTTTATAGAGCAGGACAGAAAACTTGGGAAAGAAAATATCACCGTGATCTACTCACCTGCTCCACAAAACATCACAATCTTAACAAAAATGAAAATAAATACATGGTCTAAATATTAATTTAGTATAGTATGTATATATATTTCATTGTTATCGAAAAGCTATTCCTCTAAACTCCATTAAATACTTTATGGTAAGATGCAACAAGTATGGATGTGGTTGTATTTGTAATTAATGGGAAACTAAAAATGTATCTCAAATTCATAAAATGATATATTCAAGATCATTAAATATAAACTTTCTGATTAAATATTTTCCTTCAGCAATAAATTTCAGAGCAAATGGTTAACTTGAAAATTCAATAAGGCACATTATATTTTCTTAATGACCCATGTGCTAATATAATTAATAGTGCATAAATTTATTGTACACATGTGAAGAGATTAATTTTCAATTTCATTGTAGTATTTCCGCAGGTTTAAAGAGATACACATGATAATTTCTATAATTCACTGATTTAACTTTGAAAAAAACATACTATCTGGTAAGATATCTTTTTTTTATCTATTTTATTATTTGAGGACTCCACATATGCATACAGTATATTTTGACATAGTCACTTTTTTTTTTTTTTTTAACTTGAATATTTCTTATACATTTCAGTGTTATTCCCTTTCCGGTTTCCGGCAAACATCCCCTCCCCCTCCCTTCCTTATGGGTGTTCCTCCCAATCCTCCCCCATTGCCGCCCCTCCCCCAATACAAAGTCTAGTTCACTGGGGTTCAGTCTTTAACAGGACCCAGGGCTTCCCTTCCACTGGTGCTCTTACTAGGATATTCATTGCTACCTATGAGGTCAGAGTCCAGGGTCAGTCCATGTATAGTCTTTTAGGTAGTGGCTTAGTCCCTGGAAGCTCTGGTTGTTTGGCATTGTTGTTCATACGGGGTCTCAAGCCCCTTCAAGCTCTTCCAGTCCTTTCTCTGATTCCTTCAACTGGGATCCCACTCTCAGTTCAGTGATTTGCTGCTGGCATTCGCCTCTGTATTTGCTGTATTCTTGCTGTGTCTCTCAGAGCGATTCATCCGGCCCTGTCGGTCTGCACTTTTTGCTTCATCCATCTTGTCTAATTGGTGGTTGTGTATGTATGGGCCACATGTGGGGCAGGCTCTGAATGGGTGTTCCTTCAGTCTCTGTTTTAATCTTTGCCTCTCTCTTCCCTGCCAAGGGTATTCTTGTTCCCCTTTAAAGAAGGAGTGAAGCACTCACATTTTGATCATCCGTCTTGAGTTTCATTTGTTCTAGGCATCTAGGGTAATTCAAGCATTTGGGCTAATAGCCACTCTGATAAGATATCTTAAAGAAACTTATGAATATTAGAGTGTAATTTATGAGGGAGTCATGCAGGAGATATAATACATAATTGACTTAGTTTTGTCAAGATATTGTTCATGCTCAGTGCATTATAAAGTGTTCCATATTTCTTCTTTTTATGGTTTTACAGTTCAATTTATAAAGAAGACTTTTCAAGTGGAAAATTTTTGTCTAATAGGCAGTGATGTATCATTGAACTGAATTATTTGATATGATCTTTTAAGCCATATTTTAGCAAAATTATTTTGTTTCACACATATAATTATCAATACAAAGCTGTAAAAACAGGAGCCACAAAGAAACCTCTGTATTGTTTTGTGAGAAAAAAATGAATTAACATAGTAAACTCGGGCTAGTGATCTCATTTAGATATTTGGACTCGAATGCATGAATAGTTCAATACTCTGCGGAAGAAAATAACAGATAATCTTTTCCAAGGTAAAAACATTCCTGCCTGAATATGAAAGATAGTGTAATATGATCTCCATGTGTTTTCTCTTTGTTGATAAGTTTCTTTGTACATAAATGCTAACTAGGTTTATCTTTTAAGAAGAATCTTCAGATATTGGATGACTAAAAATCCCACGGGGCATTTAAAATGGGATACAAACTTCATATACATCAAAACTTTCCATTTAGGCTTGTCGATAGGAGAATTCAGTGTGATAATGTATTCAGCAGTACTTTGAGCTCCAAGCTCAATAAAAGCATTAAGAGAAAGTTGACATCAGCATGATATCAAGAAAATGTGTGCACCTCAGTTCAATAGGGAGAGTTGTAAATCTAACCTTGGACTTCCACAATGGGGATTGACACAACAGAAGCAGCACTCTGATGAAAATTCATTTCACATTAGAATGAGAAGCAATACAGAAAAGAATTCACTATAAGAGATTGTCCTGGGGTTGGGGATTTAGCTCAGTGGTAGAGCGCTTGCCTAGGAAGCGCAAGGCCCTGGGTTCGGTCCCCAGCTCCGAAAAAAAGAAAAGGAAAAAAAAAAGAGATTGTCCTATTAACATAAAATTTTCCAGGTAAACAATACAGGACAAATCAGTTATTGCATATAAACTCTTTTTTTTATTCATAATAAAGTAGATAACATGCATGACTATTTCAAGAATTAAGTGCATGCAAAATGCCAAGCTGTTTGTTTGAAATAAGAAATCCCTCAACATCCAAATAAGAAACACTTGGAAATAAAGATAGCATTGGTCACGTCTACACTCACAAACAGAAAGATGCAAAATAACTTATCAGATATATAAAATGTATGTGATACATCCTTTCTCTCTTTAAAATATCCAATATGTTTACTACATTAAACAATATGTCCTTGGCCTAAATATAGCTATACTATTTCCTATGGTTCAAAATATAATAAGAATGAAAACATACTTATATAAAACAAAGGAATTATGCTATATTAATATAACATTCATCAAGTTACTTTTTGTTTCTTGTCTGATTTTTCTGAAGGAAGTAAGGATTGTAGGGAAGACTCAGAAGAATTTCCATTTAAAGGAATGGTTAAAACACATACTATATTTTAAACAAAAGTGATTTGAGCATGAATGAGATTATATATCTGCTTTCATTAGGTCTGGTTAAGCTCCATGATTTCATGAGATCCATATATTTTTTGAAAAGATTATCACAACATATATTTAAAATGAACAGGTGGATAGAGATACACATGCAGATAATTTTATAGATGGAAATACAATTGATAGCAGACACTAACAGTAAACACACTGCTTATCATTTAAACACACATAAAAAATTTAGTATTTCTCAAAGTATTTACTCAAAGTTATGCCAATCAAAACTTACTGATAATCATTACAGCATCTTTCCAAAGAAATTTTCTTAGAGATACTAAATAAGAGTTTTGGTGATTAAGTGTGGGATTCTATGATATTGCTAAGCTCATGGTTGAGAGTGTGTGTGTGTGTGTGTGTGTGTGTGTATATTCATTCATGCATATATATATTCATTCATGCATGAAACTGGAGGTAACTACTGTCATAGGAGGGAAATGCTTCTTTTTATATGTTTTATATCAACAACTTTCTAGTTCATGTGGAGGTCAGCATCACAGAAGCTAGGTTAAGAGAGGAGTACGGACAAGTGCGTAAAATGAGACAAGACTGCAACTGCTTCTACTCACCCTTTATTGTCTACAATTGATTTATCTGCAGGCCATGCTTTACACAAAGATTCTGTCTTAATTAGGGTTACTATTGCTGTGATGAAATGCCATGACAAAAACAACTTGAAATGGAAAAACTTTTATTTAGCCAAAATATCCTGAATAAAAGACTACTGAATGAAACCAAGGTAGGAACCTAGAGTCAGGAGTTAATGTTGTGGCCATGTAAGATGCTGCCTATTACTGCCTTGCTCCTCATAGCTTGTTCATTCTGCTCTCTTATAAAACCCAGGATCACCAGCCCAAAGATGGCACCACATATTATGGGATGGAGCTCTCATATCAATAACAGATTAAGAAAATTCACTACAGGATTGTCAATACCCCACCATTATAGAGGCTATTTTTCTTTGATTATCACATAGCAGATTTATTTTAAAGAGATTCGTTTTTATACAACACATTTGTACTACAGTTTCCGTCACTCCACTCCTCCCGGCTTCCCCACCTTCTTTCTACCCTAGATTTTCTTTCCCTCTTGAGGAAAGAGCAGGTGGAGGCAGTGTTTTTTAATTGAGGTTTCTTCTTCTCAAATGACTACAGCTGTGTCAAGCTGACACGAAACTACCCAGCACAGATGCTCTGTAATCTATTCTCCTTTTGCCTGTACAAAAGAAAACACCAACTTTTGCCTAGTTCTAAATATAGGAAAACAAAATATGAGTTTAAAAAGACAATTCATGAAGTCTTCAGGGTTGTACATATCTCCCGAACAAGAACAACACAATAATAGTAGAAGACTTCAACACCCCACTCTCATTATTGAACAGGTCATCAAAACAGAAACTAAA
>NC_046159.1:138964783-138977559 GCF_011064425.1 Rattus rattus | reverse complement strand
TCTAGCAATGTAGATATTTTATATATCTTTAGATATATTATAGATATTGGCATGTTCAAATATTATGTATACAAAAATTACTTCATATTAAATTTTTATTGTTTCTTTTATTTTTTATGTTATATTTTAATGACATCATTCTCTCTTTCCTTTCCTCCCTCCAAACCCTTCCATATGACTCTCCTTGATTTTTTTCAAACTCATGGCCTCTTTTTGCATTGATTGCTTCCACATGCATATATGTCTCCTAAATACACAAATTCACCCAGCTCAGTTCATACAATGTTGTGCAATCACTTTTTTAACCAAAGAAGTAATTTTGAGATAAATTAAAAATTATACTTGAACGGGCTACCAAAATAATGAACTGAGTTCTATGGGTCATTCGGACACATAATTATACAGTACAATTTACATAACAAGCAAGAGTACTTGTCACTTTCTACAACACAGTTTAAGCTTTCTTGTCCCACTACCCTCAGAGGAGCATGAATTTTCACTGTTGCTTGAGATTAGAAAAGCACTACCAGAAGGGAGACATTCTAAAGCCAAGCTAGGGTCCTTAGTCACTTCAGATGTATGGAGGGACTCATGAGCCCCTGATGGAAACATTTTTTCGGGAGTATTATTAAATCCTATCTGTCAGAGGATAGTTTCTGGAGACCATATATGGTATAAATCATAGAGTATGAACACCCAAGAACTAAAACTCTTATGTCTAAAGTAGGAGAAATGTAGGCCCCAGCTCAAGAAGAGAAGGTAGTCTTTCCTCTGCCATTCTGTCCTAACCAGATAAGACAAAATCTATTAATGGATGTATTAGATGATACCCATTGTGGTGGTTTGAATGAAATAACTCCCATAAATATTTGACTATTTGGCTCTATCTGAGTCGTTGAAATATATAGGAAGGATTAGGAGGTGTGGCCATGTTGGAGACAGTGTTCCACCTGGAGTGAATTATGAAGTTTCAAAAGCCCATGCATGTCCAGTCTCTCTGCCTCCAACATATGGATCATGTGTGATGTCTTAAGTAGTTCTCTCAGACCATTTGCTTGTCACTGTGTTTACACCATGATATTCAGGTCATAGATACGATATTAGACTGACCCTCTGACCCTGTAAGCCAATTGTATGCTTATTTTTTATTTATTTTTGTTTTGTTTTGTTTTGTTTTACTCCTTGGTCATGATGGTTTCTCAAAGCAATGGAAAAGTAATTAAGAATCCACCCACATTGTCAGTGGTAGATCTTATCTAAGTCTCTTGATTTAAATTCTCCTGTCCAGAAATAGCCCACAGGTACACGTAAGACAATGTTAATAATGGGCACCCTTAGCTCAGCAAAATTGGCACATAACCTTAGCCATCATATTACCTCCAATAAAAACAAGGTTACAAATCCAAATCAGAGGAAAGCAAAAGTAATATATGACTATTGACCCTAGACCTAGAGACATTAGAAAATGTAGTAGAGAGAATCTCTATTAAATGTGGTTCTGACCAAGATATAAACAGATTCTAAGAGAATATAATCCTCACTAATGTCAAAGGTTTCATAAAATGATGTCACTAACACATGAGCAACTTAACAAACATTTCTAAATATCAGAGTTATTATCAGTATGTAGTGTCTGTAGATAATGTCAACATTTATCCACATTCACAAATATCCTTTTATAGAGCAGGACAGAAAACTTGGGAAAGAAAAAATACCGTGATCTACCCACCTGCTCCACAAAACATCACATCTTAACAAAAATGAAAATAAATACATGGTCTAAATATTAATTTAGTATAGTATGTATATATATTTCATTGTTATCGAAAAGCTATTCCTCTAAACTCCATTAAATACTTTATGGTAAGATGCAACAAGTATGGATGTGGTTGTATTTGTAATTAATGGGAAACTAAAAATGTATCTCAAATTCATAAAATGATATACTCAAGATCATTAAATATAAACTTTCTGATTAAATATTTTCCTTCAGCAATAAATTTCAGAGCAAATGGTTAACTTGAAAATTCAATAAGGCACATTATATTTTCTTAGTGACCCATGTGCTAATATAATTAATAGTGCATAAATTTATTGTACACATGTGAAGAGATTAATTTTCAATTTCATTGTAGTATTTCCGCAGGTTTACAGAGATACACATGATATTGTTTCTATAATTCACTGATTTAACTTTGAAAAAAACATACTATCTGATAAGATATCTTAAAGAAACTTATGAATATTAGAGTGTAATTTATGAGGGAGTCATACAGGAGATATAATACATAATTGACTTAGTTTTGTCAAGATATTGTTCATGCTCAGTGCATTATAAAGTTTTCCATATTTCTTCTTTTTATGGTTTTACAGTTCAATTTATAAAGAAGACTTTTCAAGTGGAAAATTTTTGTCTAATAGGCAGTGATGTATCATTGAACTGAATTATTTGATATGATCTTTTAAGCCATATTTTAGCAAAATTATTTTGTTTCACACATATAATTATCAATACAAAGCTGTAAAAACAGGAGCCACAAAGAAACCTCTGTATTGTTTTGTGAGAAAAAATGAATTAACATAGTAAACTCGGGCTAGTGATCTCATTTAGATATTTGGACTCGAATGCATGAATAGTTCAATACTCTGCGGAAGAAAATAACAGATAATCTTTTCCAAGGTAAAAACATTCCTGCCTGAATATGGAAGATAGTGTAATATGATCTCCATGTGTTTTCTCTTTGTTGATAAGTTTCTTTGTACATAAATGCTAACTAGGTTTATCTTCTAAGAAGAATCTTCAGATATTGGATGACTAAAAATCCCATGGGGCATTTAAAATGGGATACAAATTTCATATACATCAAAACTTTCCATTTAGGCTTGTCGATAGGAGAATTCAGTGTGATAATGTATTCAGCAGTACTTTGAGCTCCAAGCTCAATAAAAGCATTAAGAGAAAGTTGACATCAGCATGATATCAAGAAACAAAACTCAGTTCCAATAGGAGAGTTATGTAAATCTAACCTTGACTTCCACAATGGGGGGATTGACACAACAGAAGCAGCACTCAATGATGAAAATTCATTTCACATTAGAATGAGGAAGCAATACAGAAAAGAATTCACTATAAGAGATTATCCTATTAACATAAAATTTTCCAGTTAAACAATACAGGACAAGTCAGTTATTGCATATAAACTCTTTTTTTATTCATAATAAAGTAGATAACATGTATGACTATTTCAAGAATTAAGTGCATGCAAAATGCCAAGCTGTTTGTTTGAAATAAGAAATCCCTCAACATCCAAATAAGAAACACTTGGAAATAAAGATAGCATTGGTCATGTCTACACTCACAAACAGAAAGCTGCAAAAATAACTTATCAGATATATAAAATGTATGTGATACATCCTTTCTCTCTTTAAAATATCCAATATGTTTACTACATTAAACAATATGTCCTTGGCTTAAATATAGCTTTACTATTTCCTATGCTTCAAAATATAGTAAGAATGAAAACATACTTATATAAAACAAAGGAATTATACTATATTAATAATATTCATCAAGTTACTTTTCATTTCCTCGTCTGATTTTTCTGAAGGAAGTAAGGATTGTAGGGAAGATTCAGAAGAATTTCCTTTTAAAGGAATGGTTAAAACACATAATATATTTTAAGCAGAAGTGATTTGAGCATGAATGAGATTATATATCTGCTTTCATTAGGTGTGGTTAAGCGCCATGATTTCATGAGATCCAGACTTTTTTTGAAAAGAGTATCACAACATATATTTAAAATGAACAGGTGGATAGAGACACATGCAGATTTTTTTATCTTTTTTATTAACTTGAGTATTTTTATTTACATTTCTGAAAGTTATTCCTTTCCCGGTTTCCGGGCAAACATCCCCTAATCCCTCCCCCTCCCCCTCTTTATGGGTGTTCCCTCCCCATCCTCCCCCCCTTACCACCCTCCCCCCAACAAGCACGTTCACTGGGGGGTCAGTCTTAGCAGGACCAAGGGCTTCCCCTCCACTGGTTATCTTACTAGAATATTCATTGCTACCTATGAGGTCAGAGTCCAGGGTCAGTCCATGAATAGTCTTTAGGTAGTGGCTTAGTCCCTGGATAATTTTATAGATAGAAATATAACTAATAGCAGACACTAACAGTAAACTCACTGCTTATTAAAAAACACATAAAAATATTTAGAATTTCTCAAAGTATTTATTAAAAGTAATGCAAATAAAAACTAACTGATAATCATTACAGCATCTTTCCAAGAAATTTTCTTAGAGAAACTAAATAAGAATTTTGGTGATTAAGTATGGGATTCTATGATTTTGCTAAGCTCATGGTTGAATATGTGTGTGTGTTTGTGTGTGTGTGTGTGTGTGTGTGTGTGTATTCATTCATGCATATATATATATATATATTCATTCATGCATGAAACTGGAGGTAACTACTGTCATAGGAGGGAAATGCTTCTTTTTATATGTTTTATATCAACAACTTTCTAGTTCATGTGGAGGTCAGCATCACAGAAGCTAGGTTAAGAGAGGAGTACGGACAAGTGCGTAAAATGAGACAAGACTGCAACTGCTTCTACTCACCCTTTATTGTGTACAATTGATTTATCTGCAGGCCATGCTTTACACAAAGATTCTGTCTTAATTAGGGTTACTATTGCTGTGATGAAATGCCATGACCAAAACAACTTGAAATGGAAAGACTTTATTTAGCCAAAATATCCTGAATAAAAGACTACTGAATGAAACCAAGGTAGGAACCTAGAGTCAGGAGTTAATGTTGTGGCCATGTAAGATGCTGCCTATTACTGCCTTGCTCCTCATAGCTTGTTCATTCTGCTCTCTTATAAAACCCAGGATCACCAGCCCAAAGATGGCACCACATATTATGGGATGGAGCTCTCATATCAATAACAGATTAAGAAAATTCACTACAGGATTGTCAATACCCCACCATTATAGAGGCTATTTTTCTTTGATTATCACATAGCAGATTTATTTTTAAAGAGACGTTTTATACAACACATTTGTACTACAGTTTCGTCCATCCACTCCTCCCGGCTTCCCCACCCTTCTACCCTAGATTTCTTTCCCTCTTGAGGAAGAGCAGGTGGAAACAGT
The DNA here is from genome assembly GCF_011064425.1 of Rattus rattus. Classification (NCBI taxonomy): domain Eukaryota; kingdom Metazoa; phylum Chordata; class Mammalia; order Rodentia; family Muridae; genus Rattus; species Rattus rattus. Next base: position 138,972,405 of record NC_046159.1, on the reverse strand, counting down.
GTTTTTAACTGAGGTTTCTTTAACTTCTCAAATGACTACAGCTGTGTCAAGCTGGGACACAACTACCCAGCACAGATGCTCTGTAATCTATTCCTTTTTGCCTGCACAAAAGAAAACACCAACTTTGCCTAGTTCTAAATATAGGAAAACAAATATGAGTTTAAAAGACAATTCATGAAGTCTTCAGGGTTGTACATATCTCCCGAACAAGAACAACATCTCTGATCATGAATCCTAGAAATTAGGATTTCTCATAATAACAGCCTCAGTGGGGTATTATAAGGTTTGAATTTGCAAATGATTCCTAGCTAAAGGTTAAAGCTCTTTTTATCTAATATTTTCTATCCGGTTTAACCCAGGGTATTTTGTTTATTTTTCTTTTATAGAAAGTGCAGCCCCCTCAAAATTATGTTTGTGCAGTATTTCACCACTATCAGTTCTCAGAATGAAGAAATTATATGCTTATAGTTTCCAAGTTAAGAAAGACAAGTTCTAGTATGTCTCACGCACTGAGACCAAGGAGGGAAGTTTTCTGTCTTTCTTCACTAAGGCTGTGCTCTGGATGAAACAGAGAAGACTTCAGCTCTTGGTTCCACTTCTGTTTTGTTGAGTTTTGAGCAATCACTTTCAGCACTGCTACTTTTCTCCCTCTGATCAGAGCTTTTCTCAAATGATAATACCTTTCCACAGATTGTGAGTATGAGAAACTTTCTAGATCAAGCAGGTCACACTTTTTCATTTGCTTTGTCATTCAATATTGTTAAAAAGTAGTTAATAGGATACTTACTTTTCTCACATGCAATAAGGCAATATTTCTCTCTCTCCTCCCTCCCTCCCTCTCCTCCCTCCCCCATCTTTTTTTTTTTTTTCTGAGACATGGTTTTTCTGTGTAATAGCCCTGGATATCTGAGAACTCATTTTGTAAACTAGACTTGCTTAGAACTTTCAGATATCAGCAAGCTTCTGCTTCTTGAAAAGGTGGATTAAAAGCATGCTCCACGCACTACCAAATTCCTTTGACTTTTACTCTAATTTCTTTTTTTTAATTTTTTTACTCATTTGAAGAGCCATACAGTTATATTTCTTGAACAAAAAGTTTGATTAATAAAGTTTCTAAAATTAATTTTATTAGTGTTTCAGAGAAATTGTAATATTCTAGCATATGTTAAATGTCTTAGAGTTTCTTGAAGTAAAAAGAATTTTATATAATTTTAATTATTATATGTTTATGTCATGAAATCTGTCATTATTTAAATAATTAAGAGGAATTAAATCTAATAATTATTCATTGAAAACTAAATACAAGTTGGGACACACATCTAGCAGAAATTGTAAGCAAAACCATTAGTTCATTGACCCAACCAATTAATACAGTCTTTTTTACAACTTATTTGTAAAGGAATCTTTTATACTGCACAAAATCTAGGTTTTCATTATATATAAGATACATCATTGGATGGCAAAATGTTGTTATATTAAAAGTAACTTTTTAATTTTAAATATAATTTTTTAATATTTTTATAAGCAACAAACAATGAGTTGATGTTATTGTGGGGCTATCTTTGTATAAGGTATTTTAATTAAACTTTTGTAATAAAACATACTCTTTATTTTTAAAAACAGTACTTGAGATATCATTATGTTCATTTTATGAGTTTTCTGTTACATATTGCTCAATGTTTACATAATGATAATCAAATTATTATTCTTTAACTTCTATATATTTTTTGAGACTTGTTCTCATTTTATTTCCAAGATGGTCTCAAACTCTCGATCCTCATGCTTCAGGTTTCTGAACACTGGGATTAGAGCTTTTACGTCAACTGAGTTATTGTTTATTTCTTTTGTTTTATGCTTCCCTAAAGTCTTTAAAACCCTAAAAATGAGAAAGATGGGAATTTAAATTATAATAATCTTTAAAAACCATACATTCTGAATGCCACTTCTTCAAAAATCAATATTATCACATAATTGTTTAGACTTTCTAACAATTTCATGACTTTACTTTAGTTCCGAAGCTGAGAAAGAGCAAAGCATCTGAACATCCTTTATCCACACAGAATTTCAAGAGTCACTTAAGTTTTCTGTAAGCATATTTTGTAATATCTTATATATAATCGTTTACATTGCCTGAGTTTTAAGATAAAATCCATTGTGATATGTTTCTGCCTTGTTTATTTATCATTTATACCTTGACATTTTATTTTGTCCATATGTACCTCAGACATCATTTGAGATCATTTAAAAGTTTTATGGACATTTAACTCAGAGTCTCATACATGCTAAGCAATCGCCCTTTCACTCATCTATATCCCTAGCACACATAATACGTTTTCCACTAATATTTCTAGATTACTTATATTTTGTTTTAAGGAATTTCATTTGACATGTTTTAAAATTAGTTTATGTGCTTGGTATTGCAGTATGAAATTGTTTTCTCTTATTATTAAGGTTACAGAGTCTTAAAGAGATGATTAAAACACACAAACTTAAGGCAAGAAATAGAATCCTGCTATTTGCAATGGGAATGAAGAAGGTAAAATTTACAGATGTAATTAATGTTTTGACAAAAGTGCTTGTCAGTAGGGAGAGCGGTAAAGGAATTTCAATCCAGCATTATGGCTGCTCTGGCAAGGGATCACATCCAGAGATGTAAGTCTGTGTGATCTGGCCGGAGTGACCTACTTTTAATTTTTCTGGATGGAATACAAATAAGCCATTGATACATTCTATTGATCCCAAATGGTATAGGTAATGCTAATTTGTAGAAGGAAGCAGCCATGTTTGCAAGTGACAGATTGAGAGACAAACTGATGACTCAGGATACACCTGACTCACAAGAAAACAGACAGGAAAGAGAGATGATTTATGAGCAGCACATAGAGTTTGTGAGTTGTATCATTGGTATTCCGTACTTTATGGCTAATATACACATCTCATCTATGCATGTATGTCCTTTGGGTCTGGGTCACCTCACACAGGATAATAATTTCTGGTTCCATACATTTGCCTGCATTATTCATGATGTCAGTTTTAAATAGCTGACCAGTATTCCATTGTGTAAATGAACCGCACTTTCTGTATTCGTTCTTCAGTTTGAGGTACATGTGGGTTATTTCCATCTTCTAGCTGTTAATATACAGGCTGTTGGAAATATCATTGTAGTTGTAGTGTGTCGAGAATTTGTCCCACAAAGTATATACTTGTCTACACTCCTTTTTGCTTGGCAATTATTCCTGCAATGAGTCAGTCTGGTATAACACCTCTGGCTCTCCTACTCTTTTCTATAACGTGGAACTTCATTAGGACTCTCTCTCAGATATCCCATTACCCTGTATAATGGAAAAACCCTGTAACTTTGGATCCATAGGACCTGCCCCTTCATACACTCAGCTGTTCATTGTTGAGGTAGATGTAGGGGTGGGTCAATACAAAGCCTTGGGCCTGAGAGGTATTTGTGCTGGTCAGACTACAAGCTCTCAGTTATCAGGCCCTTGAGGCAGCTCACCTGCAATTGCCAGAGAGGGACTTGGCCAATTCACCCTCTCATAACTCTGGGGACAGCTCTCTCACCTACCTTAGATGGCGAAGGATATGGGTAGTGGAGAGCATCTTTCCCTTACTCACTCTGTCTCATGGCAGACAAGTTGCAAAGGCACGTTTTCACATTTGGGTCCACCTCACTGGTGGTCCCCACATCCAGGGCCAGCTCTACTATGCTGCCCAGGTAAATCACACATTTGTTTTTCTAGTTTAATAGCATTATTTTCATATCCTCTTTGCTTATAAGCCTATTTGCATAGTCTTCAGTAAAGATTTCACAATATTAGACTCTCTCACTTAAATTCCAATGATAGTTAAAATTGGAAAACTTGATCTTCTATAATACGCTTCTGAGAGGAAAAGTAGTAAATGCACTTTTTCCTGGTACATCACCACACCTGAGCTGGTTTCATATACCGAATTACTGATTCCTAAAAGGCTGGTATCTTAATTAAAAATCCAGATCTATGTCATCCCCAAAACATTCCAGAACCAACTGAGAATTACCAGTCCCTTCCTAAGAGAGGGTTTGATTCTTATATCTCCCTATACGCTCAGGCGTTTGATCCTTGATATTATTGGATCCACATTGGTGCCACTGTTTCGGGGAGAATTAAGGAAAGATGCCCTTCTGGGAGATAGAGTTTATCACTTTGAGGGCCCAACTCTCTCTCTCTCTCTCTCTCCCTCTCCTCTCTCTACCTCTCTCTCTCTCCTCTCTCTCTCTCTCTCTCTCTCTCCTTTCTCTCCTTGAGTTTGAACTGTGAGAAATCAGCTCTCAGATTGCTCACTTGGCTAGTTGCCATGTCTACTTGTTACAAGACTTCACCACCAAGAGGGCAGTGAACTCATTTCTCTTGGAGCATAAATCAAGCAAACTTTTCTCTCTTAGTTATCTTGGTCATGTTGTTTAATTACAACAAAAGGAAAGTAACTAATACAGAAGTTTGTCCAAAGACTATTTTTGTCATAAATACTATGAAAAATATCAACTTGAGAAGAAAGGGTTTGTTTGTCTGTTTGTTTGTTTCATTCCCTGCCTTGATAAACAGTCATAAAGGGAATGAGTAGGAATTTAAGTTAGGAATCCAGGAGCAGGAACTGAAGCAGGAGGCTACAGAGGGTGGTATATCTGTATCTATGTGGGGTTTAAGTATCCTTGTTTAGAAATAGATAACTACTCTCTAGGAGAATTGCATTTATAATGAGTTTCTCCTACCAGTTATAATAAAGAAAATACCACATAAACTTGCTTACAGTCCAGTCCTATTGAGGAATATTTTTAACTGAGAAACCCTCTTCCCAGATGTACCTGGCTTCTCAAGAGTTAACTCTCTCTCTCTCTCTCTCTCTCTATATATATATATATATATATATATATATATATATATATTACACTGCATAGATTAGAAAAATGGGCATTAACACTAATATTGAAGGTCCCATAAAAATTGATTTCTTTGGCATCTCCTCCTAAACCTGTGTAGCCAATAATGCAGAAAGCAAGCCTTCCCTTTCAAGACCACTTTGCAACTGGAACTAGTGATTCCCATCACCACTTGTGTTAAAACAAAAAGGAACAGTAGCTTTAGCAATTCATCTAAACTGGGTTAGACTCCCACATAGAATGGCAATTTCATCATCTCTGAATTTTACCTAAAAGCAACAGGAAATAGCCATTTTCAAGTCGCCTGGCTTTCTGAAGGTGGTAGCTGCTCTAGGTAATAGACCTATCCCATCTTAGAAAGTAACAGGGTCTGTAATTGTAGGGTCGCTGTAGCAGTTACAGAACCTGATACTTCAGTCCTCCATTCATCTCATATGTGTACATTTTCTGTGTTTAGGCATATTTTCTTATAAATCTTTTATTGTATGTACTTATGGTGTAGAACATGATGCTATGAGAATACCAATAAATATTAAAATAGCTACCATGAAAAAATGATCATGTCCATCACCTGAAAGACTTAATTTTTGTTTACACATCAAAGGCAGTTTTACCTTTCAAAAGTTTACTCATACCTCAAAAATAAAATAAAATCCAAATAAATACATTATTTTTAACTATGGTTATCTTGGTGCAAAGTAGGTCTTCAGACCACGTGACATTACTTAATTGCTACTTTATCTAGGATCATCTCTTCCACCCTGCCCATGGCTATTTCTTATGTCTCTAAGCATTCCCTCTTAAAATTACTAGATTACTAACATTTCATTGATATATTTACAAAATCCAGGGGAAACTGAGACAACAGTGTAAAGCCAGTGATTGGCTTTGTTACTTGGTTATCCTTCAGATTGAAGAATGGAAAAATTTGCCTCATACCTTACCTACAGTGGCCAGGTAATCAAGGTTTGAAGATGGCTCCTTGATTTAGAGATGCAGCTGCAGCTCCTACAGTTCTTCAAGCCATTCATTTTCATTTTCTAACAACTAAAGCATTTATTTGGTGGAGGTTACAACCTTACATTGTCACAATTAGAATTTATACTTATCACAAATTTTAAATAGGCTATTTGTTTTGGCTTATGATTTTTATTGACCTTTTCTTTCCCATTTTCTATTGAAGTAGGAGGTGGCATTTAGAATGATGGTTTCTACCAACTGAAACAGAAAGTCACCTGGGTTTAGATATATAAAAAATATAATAAAGATTAAATAATAATGGTCAGTCATAGATACATATAAATAGAAAATAAAAAGAGAGTTATTTATTGGATCATATATATATATATATATATATATATATATATATATATATATATATGAGAGAGAGAGAAACAAATATAAAAATATATAATGAGAAGTCATTGATTTGAGAGAGGGTCGGGGACACAAGAGGAGTTGGAAGGAAAAGGAGGGATATAATATATAATTGCTACATGACATTCTAAAAAATAAATTAAAAAATTATATGAGAAATGTTTCAAAATTACTTGTAAGACAGACATTAACATGTCTATGTGCTTTTTTCTTATAATTTTTATTAAGAATTTCTGGGGCTGGGGATTTAGCTCAGCGGTGCAGAGCGCTACCTAGGAAGCGCAAGGCCTGGGTTGATCCCAGCTCTGAAAAAAGAACCAAAAAAAAAAAAAAAAAAAATTTCTGTGAGTACACTTCACTGTCTTCGAGACATACCAGAAAAGTTGGCATCAGATCACACGACAGATGGTTGGGAGCCACCATTTAGTTTCTGGGAATTGAACTCAGGACCTCTGGAGGAGCAGCCAGTGCTGTTAACTACAGGCTATGGCACCCAGAAAACTCTCAATCAATGAGAAACCAAAATATTCAAGAGCAAAACAAAATTCAAACTATCGATTTACCAATCTAGCCCTACAAAAAAAATTCTAGAAAAAAAAAAACTCCAATACAAGAAGGGTACGTACATCAAAGAAACAAAAAGATATTAATCATCTCACAACAAAGCAAAAGGATAGAACCACATGCCATCTACAAAAACAAAACATAAGAGGAATTAACCATTATCTCTCTTTAACATCTCTCAATATTAATGGATTCAACTCACCCATAAAAAGACATAAACTAACAGACTGGATACACCAACAGGATCCAGCTTTTTGTACATATAGAAACATGAAATTAACAACAAGATATCCACTACACTCAAAGTAAAAAGTCTGGTAAAAGGGGGTACCAAGCAAATAGTTCTAAAAAAGCTGGAGATGCCATCCTATTAATCAATAAAATAGACTTTTAACCAAAAGCTTTCAAATGAAAGGACACTTCATATTCATCAAAGGAAAAGTCCACCAAGAGAAACTCTGAATTCTGATCATCAATGCCCAAAAAGCAAGGGCAACCATATTCATAAAAGAAACTTTACTAATGCTCAAAAAACACATTGAAGTTTACACAATACAGTAGTGAAAGACTCTTTAACACCCCACTCATTATTGAACAGGTCATCAAACAAGAAACTAAACTGAGAGACAGTGAAACTAATAGAGGATATGAAAACCAAATGGATTTAACGAGATATCTATAGAACATTTCAATTAAAAACAAAAGAATATATCTTCTTCTCAGCAATTCATGTTACTTTCTCCAAAATCAA